>NC_085035.1:479453-496953 GCF_963692335.1 Osmerus eperlanus
TGCAGCAATATCTACAGTAATCGAGTCTGCAGCGATATCTACAGTAATCAAGTCTGCAGCGATATCTACACCAATCGAGTTTGCAACGATATCTACAGTAATCAGGCCTGCAGCGATATCTACACCAATCGAGTTTGCAACGATATCTACAGTAATCGAGTCTGCAGCGATATCTACAGTAATCGAGTCTGCAGCAATATCTACACCAATCGAGTTTGCAACGATATCTACAGTAATCAGGCCTGCAGCGATATCTACACCAATCGAGTCGTACCTCGTAGACGGTGCTGAGATCCTGGAGGAAGGCCCTGGCGCCTGCCAGCAGGGCGGCGCTGTCAGGACAGAGCACCAGGTAAGCCACGTCCCTCTGGCCCCCGTACGGCTCCAGCTGCAGCTTCTCCCAGAAGGGCAGCGCCAGCGGAGACAGGGCCAGGAGGTCCCGCTCGTAGCCCAGCAGGACCGTGGGGATGGGGAGGGGCTCCGGGGACTCCTCTGAGCCTGGGGGGGAGACAGGGAGGGGAGACAGGGAGGGACACAGGGAGGGGAGACAGGGAGGGGAGACAGGGAGGGAGACAGGGAAGGGAGACAGGGAGGGGAGACAGGGAGGGAGACAGGGAGGGAGACAGGGAGGGGCGACAGGGAGGGGCGACAGGGAGGGGCGACAGGGAGGGGAGACAGGGAGGGGAGACAGGGAAAGAGAGAGGGAGGGGAGACAGGGAGGAGAGACAGGGAGGGAGACAGGGAGGGGAGACAGGGAGGGAGACAGGGAGGGAGACAAGGAGGGAGACAGGGAGGGAGACAGGGAGGGAGACAGGGAGGGGAGACAGGGAGGGAGACAGGGAGGGGAGACAGGGAGGGAGACAAGGAGGGGAGACAGGGAGGGGAGACAGGGAGGGGAGACAGGGAGGGGAGACAGGGAGGGGAGACAGGGGGAGAAAGAGGATTATGGGTGGTTGGTGGATGACAACACAAGTGGATATCATATTGGCTCTCTCCATCCTCTACAACCTCCCTTCCATCATACCCCGTCCTCCCTCTACCCTCCACCAGACCCCTCCACCAGACCCCCAGACCCCTCCACCAGACCCCAGACCCCCAGACCCCTCCACCAGACCCCTCCACCAGACCCCAGACCCCTCCACCAGACCCCAGACCCCTCCACCAGACCCCCAGACCCCTCCACCAGACCCCAGACCCCTCCACCAGACCCCAGACCCCTCCACCAGACCCCCAGACCCCTCCACCAGACCCCAGACCCCTCCACCAGACCCCCAGACTCCTCCACCAGACCCCCAGACCCCTCCACCAGACCCCCAGACCCCTCCACCAGACCCCAGACCCCTCCACCAGACCCCAGACCCCTCCACCAGACCCCCAGACTCCTCCACCAGACCCCCAGACCCCTCCACCAGACCCCCAGACCCCTCCACCAGACCCCAGACCCCTCCACCAGACCCCAGACCCCCAGACCCCTCCACCAGACCCCCAGACCCCTCCACCAGACCCCTCCACCAGACCCCTAGACTCCTCCACCAGACCCCCAGACCCCTCCACCAGACCCCTAGACCCCTCCACCAGACCCCTCCACCAGACCCCCAGACCCCTCCACCAGACCCCAGACCCCTCCACCAGACCCCCAGACCCCTCCACCAGACCCCTAGACCCCTCCACCAGACCCCCAGACCCCTCCACCAGACCCCCAGACCCCTCCACCAGACCTCAGACCCCTCCACCAGACCCCAGACTAGGGGTGTCACGATACCAAAAATTCAGTAGTCGGTGCCAATACCAGTAAAATAACACGATTCTCGATGCTGATTTCGATACCACGTTAAAAAAGGGTTTTCTAAGATTCCATGTACTTGAACTTCTTTATTAACCCGTAAAGGAGTAGCGTCAGACATGTGATCGTTCGAATGCGGGTCTCACATATGCGATTTCGAACATTCCAACTGAATATTTTCCGATAGGCAAAAACTATGCAACAAACGCTTTAGTATGGCTTCAAAATGTACTAATGAGAAGGATAATTCAACCAATCCGTCTGACTCCGTCCGTCCGTCTGTCCGTAACGGAGTCGGAGAAGTATAATTCGGCCTTAACAAGTAACACTAGCATGGTAGTAGAATTGCATTATTATAGTATTATGCTAGCTAATTTAGCCAGGAAGCTAACAAAAGCTAGCTAGCTACTGTACCGTTTCAGATAAATAACTTGCGCTGTGTGGACCGTCAGAAATATTTAGAACTCACACATCTAAAATACTTGAAAAATATCAAAATGTCATAACAATACATCAAAACGTGTGCAATATAGCATAGAACAACATAATAAAGTGCAATTAATGCTTATAGTGCAACAAATACTGGAACACTGAAGCGTATGCTGCCCCAATCAGTTCCGAAACCGATGCTGCTAACACTGGCATCGTCGCTAACGGTGCCTACGGTGCTTCAAAAAAATGGGCATCGTCGGTGTTTTGACATTTTAGAACCGGAAGGTATCGGTAGTATCGGTTCTCGTGACATCCCTACCCCAGACCACTCCACCAGACCCCCAGACCACTCCACCAGACCCCCAGACCCCTCCACCAGACCCCCAGACCCCTCCACCAGACCCCCAGACCCCTCCACCAGACCCCCAGACCCCTCCACCAGACCCCCAGACCCCTCCACCAGACCCCAGAGCACCCGGGAGCCCTACCGTAGGAGCCTCGGCCGGCCATCTTATGGAACTGCTGCCAGGTGAGGGGGCCCTGGACGTGTTGGATGTTGTCCCAGGTGCGTCCACTCCTCTTCTTCTGGATGGCGTCCTGCAGGAAGGGCTGCAGCGACAGCAGCATGCGCAGCACATCCTGCGAGGACAGCCCGCTGACGTCCAGCACTGCACACACACACACACATGTAGATACACACACACAGAAGACAGAAATACACAATCAGACATCCTACAACAGGAGTCACAGAACTCACAGACAGAGGAAAACCTTGTGTTCTTACTATCGAATCTTCAAAACAAAACAACATTTGTAAACAAGTCCTGGCAAATAAACTCCCCCTCAAAGCGCCCTCTTGATCTGCAGTTAAATGCTCTCCCCATGTGACCAGTAAACCCCGCCCTCGCCGGCCGCATCACGCCCTCACCGTTGTGATGAGGCCAGGGATGTAGCGCGCTGCTCCTCACCGCCGCCGGATCTACTTTCCCCCCTGCAGGGTTGTCCACGTACTGCAGCCCCTGCACCAGCGCTGCGTAACACTCCGCGCACGCGTCGCTGCCGTCCACCCACTGCTTATCCGCCGTCCAGCTCTGGAGCAGGGCTTCGCGCCTGGCACAGCAGGGGGGCAGGAGGAGGGCAGAGAGGGAGGAGAAGGGCTGGGAGCTCTGCTCCTGCAGGAGCACCATCACTTCGGGGGGGACAGGGGGGGAGGCCCGGGGGCCCCCCATGGGGGGGTCCCTGCGGCTCAGCGCCAACCTCCTCTCCGCCGCCCTCCCGACCTCCGACCCCCTCCCGAAGATGTCCAGCTCGTCTTCCAGGAACAGGCCGGTGCCGTGTGCCAGGCGGCGGTTGACGATGGCGCTGAAGCCGCACATGCAACGGTACTGGTCCTCGCGCGTCGAGTCCGGGATGTACACGTCCACGTCGGCGCCCTTCACGTTCATGTTGCAGGCGCAGATGCAGCAGCTGTCGAAGTTGCGGTCCTTGAACATGTTGAGGACGGAGTCGGACAGCAGCAGCGCCGCGTACAGACTGTGGGCCTCAGGCAGCCAGGGGGCGCCGGCAGGCTGCTCCAGGAAGCTGAGGGGGGCGCTGGTTGAGGCGGTGGAGGCCGGGGAGCTCAGCTCGTCTTGCCTCACTGAGCCCTGGCCGCTGGGGGGGCCCGCCCCCCGGGGGGTTCGTGGGGTGCGGGGGGTGGGCACGGAGAAGCGGGGCGTGGCGGGGGAGGGCAGGACGACGCTGGCTCCGCCCACGGTGCTCAGATGGGCGTAGTCCTGGTCCAGCAGGGCGCTGGGGGCGTTGCTACGGAAACACACCCCAAAGGTCAGACCAGGACTGTTCTGAGGTTTACATGACTCATACATAACCCCTCTACATACACAACCCCACTCACATGTAACCGTCCCTGATGAAGGGGGGCTGGGTGCTGAGGGAGGAGTAGTGCTCCATCTTGGGCAGGAGGGCCCAGGAGGGTCGGTAGCAGCACTGCTCGGGCAGCCTGACAGGGGGCAGGCGCTGGCTGGGGAGGCTCCGCAGGGGGGCGAACATGGAGCAGCCCGTCTGAGGCTGGACCCCGGGGACACGGTACACAAAGGAGAAGTCCTGGAGGGGGAGCACAGCCTCACTGCTTTGGGCCGCCACAGAGGCTAACGCTAACCAGGGATAACCACAGGCTGACGCTAACCAGGGATAACCACAGGCTAACGCTAACCAGAGCTAACCACAGGATAGGGCTAACCAGTGCTAACCTCAGACTAACGCTAACCAGGGATAGCCACAGGTTAACGCTAACCAGGGATAATCACAGGATAGCGCTAACCAGGGATAATCACAGGCTAACACTAACCACGGCTAACCACAGGATAGCACTAACCAGGGCTAACCATGCAGTAGGAGAAGACTAACCAGGACCGACTAGGTGGTAAGGTTAACAGTAGGTAAGATAACAATAGAATAGAAACAGCCGTAGCTTCCAAGACTACGTTTCCCATGATTCCCCACCTTGATGTCTTCAGGTTTGGGGCTGGCCATGCCCTCCTCGACCTCCATCCTGTAGTCCGCCAGCTGGGAAGAGGCCAGGGAGACCAGGGGGTGATCGGGGCCCCCCGGGGGGGCCGGGGGCTCCTGGCTGGGGGTGTCCCGGTACGTCATGATGGGGGAGAAGGCGGGGTGCTGCTCTAGGGATGGGGGGGTGGGAAACATCCGCTGGAGGTCTGCTACTGCTGGAGGGAGGGAGGGAGGGAGCGAGGGATGAGACATAAGAAGGAGGTATAAACGCAGAGAAGAAAAAGAGAGAGAAACTACATGTACAGAGCCACAGTGCTTCTGCTGGTCTGCTTCTGAGAGGCCTGCTCTAGAGGTCAGAAGTCAGGGTCTGGACCTCTCCCACCCTGACCCCGCTGGTGTGAGGAGAGGACTCACTTGAGGGGTACGGCACAGCCGCCCTGCCCTCCTTCCCTGGGGGTCGGTCCTCTGCTCCAGACGCCAGGACTCTGGTGGAGTGCTGCTGGGGAGAACAGGAGTTACCACACACACAGGCTGAACACACACGGTGTCTTTAACATGTTCTCCCTGAAACAAGCATTCAGTCCTGAGTCCAAACAGTCCAAACATTCCTCTAATCGTGAGAATGACCTCCTCCATGACTGGAGGTGTGGGCGATAGCTGTTTACAGTCGCTGCGGGGTCAGAGGTCAGTATGAGGTCAGGGGAAGTTGTGGTGGGGTCAGAGGTCAGTGTGAGGTCAGGGGAGGTTGTGGTGGGGTCAGGTTGTTGGGTGATCAGGGAGGTTGTTCCAGAGTCAGGAAGCGCGTGCAGACATCCGCTCACCCCCAGCTCATCCTCGTCCTCGTCGAAGATGTTGTCCAGGTCTGAGATGTTGACCACCAGATCCATCTCCCTGGTCAGCGGGGGGTTGGCCTTCGATGCAGCCTCGTCTGGTGACGACTCGTCTACACACACACAAGCTTTAGCACACACACAACTACACAACAAACACCTGAACACAACACACACGCCTACTCGTCAATGCAACATTAGCAGAGAATTCGGATGATGTCATCATTCTCACTTGATTTGGGGGCGGAGCTGAAGATAGACATGGCATCTTTCCCATCAGGCAGTGCGGCGCTGCCATTTATATCTTCTCCCTAGGAGAGGTCAGAGGTCAACCAGGCCTTCAACTACATCAACAATATAATACTGGTGGACTGACAGTATAGTAAGTGTTTGACTGAGTAAGGATGTGACTCAGGGTCAGGTTAAGGGTCAGGGTAAGGGTCAGGGTTAAGGATCTGACTCAGTACATATCTGACCTTTGCCCTCCGGCCAGGGTCTCGGCCCTGCCCCTTCAACCTCTTGGACGAAGGGAAGCTGTACTCGATGTCGCCCTCCTTGAAGTCGTATGGGTCGTCCCCCAGGCCCCCCAGCCCCTCAGCCCCCGGGCCCCCCAGCCCCTCAGCCCCCGGGGGCAGCAGGCCCAGAGTCTGGATGTGCTCCCTCACACACTCCTCCGACACCTTGAACCGTCTCTGACTCTGGGCAAAGAGTCTGGAGGAGGGGGGGGGGAAGAAGAAGAAGATAAGGAGGTAAAGAGATATCAGTTTGTATAAATGTGCTGTAAACCTACAATACACAATATTTTTTGTCCACTTGTCCTTCGAAAAGAAGTTTGAAAGGTTTGAAAATATTTTCAACAAAAACTTTTTAAAGGTAAAAAAAATGATTCCCTCTCCCTCACCTCTTTAGCGCCAGCCCCTCTGAGGCTGCGTCAGTCCTGTACTCCCCCAGTCTGTCTGAGGGGAGGTCTGGAGGACTGAACCCCGCCTGGTCTGTCCGGGGGGTCCTAAACCCCCTCCACCAGCCCCCCCCAGCCTCGCGGGGGCCCAGGGGGGCCGCGTACAGCGCCGTCTCGCTGGCTTCCGATCCCCCCAGGCCCCCGACGTCCGGGCAGGGTGGCAGGGCCAGAGGGGGGTCCAGCCCCTCCGAGTCCTGGCCCCGGGGGTGGGGGCTGAGGGTGGGGGGCAGGGGGGAGACGGGGGAGTGGAGGAGGGAGGCAGGGACCTTGTGGCCAGCCGAGGGGGGCTTGGGGTACTTGCAGCCAGGCGTGGATGGGTCCAGTGGGGGCTCCAGGGGCACCAGGGTCCCCAGAGGGGGGCCCCTGCAGGAGTCTGGGTCCAGACAGGCAGGGAGGCGATGGTGGAAGGGGGTGGAGAAGGCTCTCTTGGCCTGCTTGTCTGCCTTGTCTGGCTTGTCGGAGGTCTTGTGCTTGGGCAAAGAGGGAGGGGGCGCGGGGGGGCCGGAGGCGGGGGCCGGGGGGGCACCAGGCTGGGGGGTCGCTGAGGACGGAGGCTTCTGCTGCTTCAGCCTGGACACACAAACGTCTGACATCAACACACAGGCTAGCTACTGGACACACACAGCAGTCTAGTATCAAACACAGGCTAGCTACTGGACACACACAGCAGTCTAGTATCAAACACAGGCTAGCTACTGGACACACACAGCAGTCTAGTATCAAACACAGGCTAGCTACTGGACACACACAGCAGTCTAGTATCAAACACAGGCTAGCTACTGGACACACACAGCAGTCTAGTATCAAACACAGGCTAGCTACTGGACACACACAGCAGTCTAGTATCAAACACAGGCTAGCTACTGGACACACACAGCAGTCTAGTATCAAACACAGGCTAGCTACTGGACACACACAGCAGTCTAGTATCAAACACAAGCTAGCTACTGGACACACACAGCAGTCTAGTATCAAACACAGGCTAGCTACTCCACCCCACGGGCTAGCTACCCCACCACACAGGCTAGCTACTCCACCCCACGGGCTAGCTACCCCACCACACAGGCTAGCTACTCCACCCCACGGGCTAGCTACTCCACCACACAGGCTAGCTACTCCACCCCACGGGCTAGCTACCCCACCACACAGGCTAGCTACTCCACCCCACGGGCTAGCTACTCAACCACACAGGCTAGCTACTCCACCCCACGGGCTAGCTACCCCACCACACAGGCTAGCTACTCCACCCCACGGGCTAGCTACCCCACCACACAGGCTAGCTACTCCACCCCACGGGCTAGCTACCCCACCACACAGGCTAGCTACTCCACCACACAGGCTAGCTACTCCACCACACAGGCTAGCTACTCCACCCCACGGGCTAGCTACCCCACCACACAGGCTAGCTACTCCACCCCACGGGCTAGCTACCCCACCCCACGGGCTAGCTACCCCACCCCACGGGCTAGCTACCCCACCACACAGGCTAGCTACTCCACCCCACGGGCTAGCTACCCCACCACACAGGCTAGCTACTCCACCACACAGGCTAGCTACCCCACCACACAGGCTAGCTACTCCACCCCACGGGCTAGCTACTCCACCACACAGGCTAGCTACTCCACCCCACGGGCTAGCTACCCCACCACACAGGCTAGCTACTCCACCCCACGGGCTAGCTACCCCACCACACAGGCTAGCTACTCCACCCCACGGGCTAGCTACCCCACCACACAGGCTAGCTACTCCACCCCACGGGCTAGCTACCCCACCACACAGGCTAGCTACTCCACCCCACGGGCTAGCTACCCCACCACACAGGCTAGCTACTCCACCCCACGGGCTAGCTACCCCACCACACAGGCTAGCTACTCCACCCCACGGGCTAGCTACCCCACCACACAGGCTAGCTACCCCACCACACAGGCTAGCTACTCCACCACACAGGCTAGCTACTCCACCCCACGGGCTAGCTACTCCACCACACAGGCTAGCTACTCCACCCCACGGGCTAGCTACTCCACCCCACGGGCTAGCTACTCCACCCCACGGGCTAGCTACTCCACCCCACGGGCTAGCTACTCCACCCCACGGGCTAGCTACTCCACCCCACGGGCTAGCTACCCCACCACACAGGCTAGCTACTCCACCCCACGGGCTAGCTACCCCACCACACAGGCTAGCTACTCCACCCCACGGGCTAGCTACCCCACCACACAGGCTAGCTACTCCACCCCACGGGCTAGCTACCCCACCACACAGGCTAGCTACTCCACCCCACGGGCTAGCTACCCCACCACACAGGCTAGCTACTCCACCCCACGGGCTAGCTACCCCACCACACAGGCTAGCTACTCCACCCCACGGGCTAGCTACCCCACCACACAGGCTAGCTACTCCACCCCACGGGCTAGCTACCCCACCACACAGGCTAGCTACTCCACCCCACGGGCTAGCTACCCCACCACACAGGCTAGCTACTCCACCCCACGGGCTAGCTACCCCACCACACAGGCTAGCTACTCCACCCCACGGGCTAGCTACCCCACCACACAGGCTAGCTACTCCACCCCACGGGCTAGCTACCCCACCACACAGGCTAGCTACTCCACCCCACGGGCTAGCTACCCCACCACACAGGCTAGCTACTCCACCCCACGGGCTAGCTACCCCACCACACAGGCTAGCTACTCCACCCCACGGGCTAGCTACCCCACCACACAGGCTAGCTACTCCACCCCACGGGCTAGCTACCCCACCACACAGGCTAGCTACTCCACCCCACGGGCTAGCTACCCCACCACACAGGCTAGCTACTCCACCACACAGGCTAGCTACCCCACCACACAGGCTAGCTACCCCACCACACAGGCTAGCTACCCCACCACACAGGCTAGCTACTCAACCTGGAGCAGCTGCAGGAAGTCCTCTCCCCCGGGGCGCTGAACTCCCAGCTGACCTCAGACACTTCCTGTTTGGCCGCCGCACTGCAACTGCAGCAGGATCACATGACATCACACGAGATCACACGACATCACACAAGATAACATGACATCACAGGAGATCAGGTCAGGTTCCACCCTGCTCACCTGGGGGTCAGGTAACACTCCCTCCACGCCTGCTGCACCACCTGACTGCTCAGCTGCTTGCCACAATGCAGCGGGGCGGGGAGAGACACGCCCACAACTGCCTCCGTGGGGGCGGCGCTGGACGCAGACGTGACGAAGCCACTGTCCGCTGCAACACAGAGGACAGTAGAGTACAGTAGAATTACTCACAGCTACTTACTAGATAAGAGATGTTTTGGTTAGAGGGGAGGAGGGGGGGTGAGGGGAGGTAGGGAGGGTGAGGGGAGGAGGGGGGGTGAGGGGAGGTAGGGAGGGTGAGGGTAGGAGGGGGGGGGTGAGGGGAGGTAGTGAGGGTGAGGGGAGGTAGGGAGGGTGAGGGGAGGAGGGGGGGTGAGGGGAGGAGGGGGGGGTGAGGAGAGGTAGGGAGGGTGAGGTTGTCCTACCTGAGCAGGGCTGCTCTGGGGAGGTGGGGGGGGTGAGGGGCCCGCCACAGTGGGAGGGGTCTCTGAGGGCCCCCGGGACCCCTGGGGGCGGGGGAGGGGGCTCCATGGGAAGGTCGCCCTGGGCAACCAGCACAAAGGCTGCTGGGTAGACCATCCTCACGCCGCCTGGAGACGAGACACACACTGCAGCTGTAACACACTGGTGTGTGTGTGTGTGTGTGTGTGACAGAGTGTGTGTGTGTGTGACGGCGAGTGTATGTGTGCGGGAGGTCATACCTACGATGACCTCCACGGCCACGTGAGTCTGAGGGTCGTAGGCATGTTCCCCGGGGGCCTCCTGGGGGGGCGGCGGGGGGGGCGCAGGGCGGAGCACCGTGGGGTAGAAACAGCTCCACTCCTCCATCAGCTTGCGAACGGCCGGTTCGCTCATCTTGTGGGCCTGGCCTGTCAGAGCCCCCCCCAGACCGTATGGGCTCAGGACCACTGAGAAAAAGAGACAGAGAAATTGACACACATATTTGATACAGAATTCTGTTGTATGGTGTGTGTTTCCATGTGTGTGTCTGTGTGTGTACCTTGTACGGGGGAGGAGGCGGTCTGTGCCAGGCGGATGTGAGTGCCGGTGATACGGTAGACGGGCTGGTGCTGGGAGATCTCCACGCTGGTGCACACGTTACTCTCACCGTGCAGGAAGAAGGAGAAGGAGCAGGACAGGTGCTCACTGGAGACACAACAACAACAACAACAACAACAACAACAACATCAACATCATCATCATCATCAACAGCGCAGCTTTAAATGTATTTTTTCTGCTGCTCCCAGTAGTGTAACAATCTGGTAGCTCCGGTAACCCAGCAGAACACTCCGGAGAGGAGCCTGGCTCCAGAGCAGCACTTATGAACACATCCATCATCCCCTCGCTTCTTGCTGCTCTCTTATTGCAGGTATAAATCCCTCCCTGCCTGATCACGGCTCCACACTGTCAGCGTGTCTTTATTACCTCGTCCTCCCCTCATCACCAGCGCCCGTGTTGCTGCTCCTGATCAGGCTGGTGTTGGGAGGGTGTCGGCACAGCCGGACATCATTAACTACATCTCTGATGTACCTCATCAGGCTGGTGTTGGGAGGGTGTCGGCACAGCCGGACATCATTAACTACATCTCTGATGTACCTCATCAGGCTGGTGTTGGGAGGGTGTTGGCACAGCCGGACATCATTAACTACATCTCTGATGTACCTCATCAGGCTGGTGTTGGGAGGGTGTTGGCACAGCCGGACATCATTAACTACATCTCTGATGTACCTCATCAGGCTGGTGTTGGGAGGGTGTTGGCACAGCCGGACATCATTAACTACATCTCTGATGTACCTCATCAGGCTGCTGATGTACAGGTTTAATCTTTTGCTGAGCGTATCCAAACAATAACGCTGGTGTGTTCATCTGCGTGTTATTACTTCCTGTTACTACGCCTGAGGGAAGCGGCTCACGCATTATGGGATATCGGTTTGGCACCGTGGAAACAGATTTATAATTTTTGCTTGAATCAAATGTAGTACCCTTGTGTAGTATATGTGTGTGTAGTATGTGTGTGTAGTATAGTGTGCGGTGAGTGTGTGTAGTATGTGTGTGTAGTATAGTGTGCGGTGAGTGTGTGTAGTATGTGTGTGTAGTATAGTGTGCGGTGAGTGTGTGTAGTATGTGTGTGTAGTATAGTGTGCGGTGAGTGTGTGTAGTATGTGTGTGTAGTATAGTGTGCGGTGAGTGTGTGTAGTATGTGTGTGTAGTATAGTGTGCGGTGAGTGTGTGTAGTATGTGTGTGTAGTATAGTGTGCGGTGAGTGTGTGTAGTATGTGTGTGTTGTGTGGCGTCTTGTTGCTGTTGTGGTTTGGTGTTGTGGCCTGTAGATGGCGCTGGAAACTCAAAGAGCAAGATAGACGGAGAGCGAGAAAGAGAGAGAGAGAAAGAGGGTGAGAGAGAGAGAGAGTGAGGAGAGAGAAAGAGGGTGAGAGAGAGAGAGAGAGAGAAAGAGAGAGAGAGAGACAAAGACAGAGAGACAGTGAGAAGGAGGGAAAGTGAAAGAGGCCGATTTCTTCATGAACATTCCTCAAACTCCCCAAGAAATACACTCATAGCAGCAGACTGTCTCTCTCACACACACACACACACACACACACTATGTTCCAACTGTATCAGTCCTACAGCGCTAGTCTCTACAGTACAACTCTTCCCATTTAAATAATTCAGATGAGTACAGCATGACTCTCCCTCTCTGCCCCACCCTCCTCCCACTACTCTCTCTCTCTCTCTCTCTCTCTCTCTCTCTATCAGATATTTATAGACGAGAGGCCAGTCTATGGGGGATAGTACCAGTAAGGCCCACCAAAGACACACACACAGTCTCTCACACACAGCCGAGTCCTGACCCAGATGAAAAGCCTGTCTCGTCTGTGGCAGAGGACTCTGGATGGTAAGCGCATCACTTCCTGTGAGAGAGAGAACACTTGGACCAGAGGTCGCCTGGGTTAATGTCACAAGTAATAACAGACGCTTGCATTTCTGTTATGAAAAGAGCATAAGGAATGTACTTCATCCGAATGGAATTCGTTTACAATTCAAGCTGCACATCTCTCCCATGTTCTCAAGGCCTCGCAGAACGATAACCATAATACCCAAATTCTCTTCTGGGTTTCTTTGTGTTCAGCTCAAACAAATCTTTCATCAAACACACTTTTTACTTGTATTTTCCATACAGATGAAAGTTTGTAAACTGATAACTTCCTTGTTAGACCGTTCCCTGAGACAGTGGCATCGTCTTATCTAACCCAAACCTAACCATGACCTAACCCTAACCTGACCCTAACCTGACCTAACCCTAACCTGACCCTAACCTGACCCTCCAGGAGTCTGGAGTGTTTCATCCGTCTGAGGAAGCAGCTCTCCTCTCTCCTCTGTGTCTCTCGCTCCTCTCTCCTCTCTCCTCTGTGTCTCTCGCTCCTCTCTCCTCTGTGTCTCTCGCTCCTCTCTCCTCTGTGTCTCTCGCTCCTCTCTCCTCTCTCCTCTGTGTCTCTCGTTCCTGTTAGTGTCTGGGTGTCTGTTTGTACTCCAGCTTCAGAGAATCTCCACCTTGCTTTTATTTGATATCTCCTGTGTATTTACATACAGCATCCAGTATATTTTATTTTAACAGGAGCATTGTATGAGACCACACATTAGCCCCATTATGGAGGGAGGAGAGAGGGAGGGAGTGAGGAGAGGCAGAGTCAGGTGGAAAGAAAGAGGGAGAGAGAAACAAAGGATAGAGGGAGAGAGAGTGAGAGAGTGAGAGAGAGAGAGAGAGAGAGAGAGAGAGAGAGAGAGAGAGAAAGAGAGAAAGAGAGAGAGAGAGGAATGGAGGGGGAGGTGAATAATCCAGACACACACCCAGGCTCAGTGCAGGTACTGAGATCACAGCCAGGTGTAACAGCTCACTGCTGAGAGCAATTAATGCTTTTATGCTCAAATCAATCAGAGTGTGGAGGACTTGTACACACACACACACACACCAGCACGCGTGTGTGGAGGAGAGAAAGTGTGTGTGTAGGAGAGAGGGAGTTTGTGTTGTAGTGTGTTTGTCAACATGCTTTAATAGCCCTATTTTATGTTTATCAAAGCAGTGCGGCTGGGAACAACACAGATCCCTGAGAGGGGAATGTTCTAGAAGGACTACATGTGTACCTGCTCCACTGCCCTCCACACACACGCACACACACACACACACACACACACACACACACACACACACGCTCACAGCAGGGAGGAGAGGGGGAGAGGGATTCTCTCTCTGTTTTAACTTCCTGAAGCCGCCGTGTGACCTTGTGAGGTAGCTCCACACCAAATGTCCGTTGCCAGGGAGACGGCTAACGTCTCAATGTCATTGGCTCCCTCGTGGCCGAGGGGAGGAGAGGGCAGCACACCATCCAGACAGCATCACCCCAGGTGCCACACACACACACTCACACTTTATAATACTGCAACACTGTACACACTGACTTCCACACTAAAACAGTTCGTTTTGAAACATATTATAAGTCAGTCAGTACTCGTAGATATCAATCCTTTCTGCTTAAAGACTCAAAGACTACTTCACAGTCTCTCTCCCCTCACACACGTCCTGACACAGGGAACTCTGTGTGTGTGTGTGTGTGGTTACTTTACACTGTGCCCGGTAAATACAGATCAGTCCTTGCTCTGACACCTAAACACTGTTATAACTCTGCACTTCTGATCCTTGATCTTCTGCTGGACTTTCTAGATGCAACACTTGTGGTGAAGGAGAGGTAGAGGAGGAAAGGAAGGGAGGAGAGAGAGGGAGGGAGGAGAGAGAGGAGGATATGAGCATATGGCCATTAATACTAATGAGTAAGAGAGCTGTATTCTTAGCATGCGTAGAAGGAGAGAGAGAGAGAGACAGGATTTATCTTGGATTGTAGAAGAGACCAGTTCTGTCTTAGGTAATGCTTCATTTATAAGCCCTCCTCCACCCCCTTCCCTCTCTACCCGCCTCCCTATCTACCTCCCTCCCTCCCTCTCTAAGTCTCTCTCTCCCTCGGTCTCCCCAAAACATCTGATGCAATGCACTACCAACACACAGCCCTCCCTCCCTCCCTCCCCTCTCAGACACAAAGACCTTGTGTCGTTGTATAGGAGGAGGCTGGGCATGTGTGTGTGTGTGTGTGTGTAAGAGAGAGAAGGGTGGTGGGGTATTTCCTGTAGATGGGCCAGCCCTCCATGCCCAGGGGGTAAAAAGCGTCCAGACTGATGATGCCAGCCCTCACCACCACACTGGGAGCAGCCGTGTCTCAGACAGAGAGAGAGAGATGGTAGAGACAGAGAGACAGAGAGAGAGAGAGATGGTAGAGAGACAGAGAGACAGAGAGATGGTAGAGAGACAGAGAGAGAGAGATGGTAGAGAGACAGAGAGACAGAGAGAGAGATGGTAGAGAGAGAGGTTCGTAGCTTTGTATTCTCTGTGTGATTGTGTTCTGTGTGTGTGTGATATGACGGCATGTCTTTGTTTGAGTGTGTGGATTAGCATGCAGACGTTTGTGTGAGTGTTGAGGAATGGAGAGATTTCCCCTCCCTCTCTGACAGATGCACACACCCTCCATCTCTCCCTCACCAGAATGGTGGTAAATAATTCAGGGAGGGAGGGGGGCGGAGGGAGGGAGGGAGGGGCGGGTGGCAGAGGAAGGGGCTGTCTTGGGGGAGTCAGCTGACTGTTCAGACTAAGCTGTCAAACAAGAAGAATCAAGAGGGAGACACACACACACACGCACACACACACACACACACACACAACCCCTCTACACACACACACACACACACACACACACACACACAACCCCCTCTACACACACACACACACACAACCCCTCTACACACACACACACACACACACGCACACACACAACCCCTCTACACACACACACACACACACACTTAGTATTGGGCCTGGTTTAATCTGGTCCCTTTTGGGAAAGCCAGCTTTGCCGTCCAAGTCCACCCTCTCCCCTCTCCCCACCCCCCACCCTCCCCGTCATGACGACAGGTTGGTTCAGTGTAAACAAAGACGCCACATAGACAAGTCTTCTCAGCAGAGGCAGAGCAGGTTCTCTGTTCATGAGGAGGTCCTGAAAGAGAGGTTCTTCAGATCCCACTGACCTCCAGACACACTGAGGCACTCTGCAACAGAGCAATCACTTCCCTCCTTATCTCCTTCTCCTCTCTCTCTCCTCTTCTGTCACCTCTCTTCTCTTCCTCTACTCCTCCTCCTTCTCTTCCTCTCTCCTGCGCTCCTCTCATCTGGAGCGACAGAACAGCTTCTGTCTCAAGGCTCATCCCGAGGGTTCCTGTCTTTCTCTCCCTCTCTCCGTTCCCTCCTTCCTTCCTCATCCTCACTTGACTTTACATCCACTTGACTGGTTGATATTCTCTCTTTATCTCTCCCTCTCCCTCTCCCTCTCCCTCTCCCTCTCCTAATTTTCTCAGCACACAATCAAAGCGGAGACAAAGCTGTCTGAATAGGCCAGTTAATTAGCGTTCTGCAACTGCGCTTGTTAACCAGTGAGACAAGCAGAGACACGGCGGAGACACAGCGGAGACACAGCTTCTCAGGAACAGTGATTCAGACGCCCTGACAGGTCCTGGAACCCGCTGGGGCCGGCCGGGGTGACTAACCTGGAGCTACCATGCTTCTCCTCCAGCTCGTACGGCTTCACAAACCACTTCCCGATGCGCACAAAGTCTTTATCCATCAGACACCTGGAGACACGAGGGATGTTCACACAGTTAGGAGCAGGTACTTCCAGGGTAAGGGGGTTAACACAGATCTTGTTTTGGTAACACAACCTTTAACTGCCCCTTCTCCTCTCTTCTCCTCTCCTCTTTTCTCCTCTCCCTCTCCTCTCCCCCCTCTCTTCTCCCTTCCCCTCCCCTCCTTCCCCCTATCTTCTCCTCCCCTCTCCTCTTCCCCTCTCCTCCTCTCCCCTCTCCTCCTCTCCTCTCTTCTCCTCTCCTCTCCTCTCTTCTCCTCTCTTCTCCTCTCTTCTCTTCTCTTCTCTTCCCCTCTCCCCTCCCTTCCCCTCTCCTGAATGGGAGAGGAGGTAGAGGAGAGTCAAGGTAATATCAAGGTTAATACCATCTGGGCTTGATGATGATCACTGATGCTTAACTTAATAGAGAACAAACATGTGCAGCTTCTTGACCAGATGTTCTGTGACCTGGCGAGCACACCCCTCTCCTGACCCAGGGATTCCTAACATGACAACTTCAATATGAACACCTTCTCTTAAGCACCCGACACCCCACCACCAGATTTCAATCAAGTCACATTATACACTGAATGTTTATATTCGTAAAAGCATGTCATGTAATAAATCTATATTCATCAACATCAGGTATCATTAAATTACCGTCTACATTATTATTAAACTACACAAGCGCTACTTCAGACTGTATAGCTAAGTGTAAACAGTGTTTCTGAACAGGTGCATTGTGGGAGCTGTAGTCCAGCGTACCTCTCCAGCAGGTTGTGTATAGCCTTGAACAGCAGGGTCCGGCACTCGTAGGACAGCCCACACTCCCACAGACCCTCCTCCGACACTGCAACACCAAGACAACACACAGTTTAGCAACACCAGGACAACACACACAGCTTAGCAACACAAAGACAACACACACAGCTTAGCAACACTCTTTACAGGGAGGAGAGCATGGGCTCACGGGTTCAAATCCTCCCTTGTCTGTCGGTTTTTATCAGGAGGATATGACCATAATGGTACCTGGCGGTGAGCCAGCTCAGACTCTGTGTGTGTGTGCGTGTTTGTTCATGTGTTTGTGTTTGTTCACTCTATCACTGGATAGCTGTCAGGTACACTACACCAGCACCACTGTCAACTCCTGTAGAGCTGTCTGCTGCAGTTAGAGAGGAGAGGAGGGA
>NC_085035.1:499453-559453 GCF_963692335.1 Osmerus eperlanus
GGGGACACAGGTCTCCTTGAGGGCAGGGTTGGGGACACAGGTCTCTGAGGGCAGGGTTGGGGACACAGGTCTCCTTGAGGGCAGGGTTGGGGACACAGGTCTCTGAGGGCAGGGTTGGGGACACAGGTCTCCTTGAGGGCAGGGTTGGGGACACAGGTCTCTGAGGGCAGGGTTGGGGACACAGGTCTCTGAGGGCAGGGTTGGGGACACAGGTCTCTGAGGGCAGGGTTGGGGACACAGGTCTCTGAGGGCAGGGTTGGGGACACAGGTCTCCTTGAGGGCAGGGTTGGGGACACAGGTCTCTGAGGGCAGGGTTGGGGACACAGGTCCTCTGAGGGCAGGGTTGGGGACACAGGTCTCTGAGGGCAGGGTTGGGGACACAGGTCTCTGAGGGCAGGGTTGGGGACACAGGTCTCCTTGAGGGCAGGGTTGGGGACACAGGTCTCTGAGGGCAGGGTTGGGGACACAGGTCTCTGAGGGCAGGGTTGGGGACACAGGTCTCTGAGGGCAGGGTTGGGGACACAGGTCGGGAGAGCCTCTCCGTGTTGTTGCGACCCAGCAGTGAGAACGCAGGCAAACCAGCACACGTATCAATCTAAGTCCCTCAGAACCCAGTCCTTCACTTTTATAGCTCCATTGTAGAAACTCACAGGCTGTTCCCAAATAACTAGAAGGGGAGGAGTAGAAGAGGTGGAGAGGAGGAGGAAGAGTGAAGGAGAGGAGGAGGAGGAAGAGTGAAGGAGAGGAGGAGGAGGAAGAGTGAAGGAGAGGAGGAGGAGGAGGAGGAAGAGTGGAGGAGAGGAGGAGGAGGAAGAGTGAAGGAGAGGAGGAGGAGGAGGAGGAAGAGTGAAGGAGAGGAGGAAGAGGAGGAGGAAGAGTGAAGGAGAGGAGGAGGAGGAAGAGTGAAGGAGAGGAGGAGGAGGAGGAAGAGGGGGCTACGTCTCTCTGCTGTCACTACTCAGCTGGCTGCTCCTCTGGTAGACTGGGCCCTCAGACATTTCACAACACATGGAAATACCTCAGCTCCCCCTGCCTCCCTCCCTCCCTCCAACCCCAAGCCTTTGAAGCCTGCAGACAAATAGGGTGGGTATAAATGCCCTGATCTATACACACACACACACACACACTCACTCAGACGCACACACACACACTCACTCAGACGCACACTCACACTCACAGCAAGCCCAGTAGACACAGGAAGGGGGAGGAACATGGAGGAGGAGTTGGTGAGGAGAGCAGAGAAGAGGGAGAAAAAGAGAAAATCTGGAGTGAATTAGGAAAGTGAGTCGGTGCTCTTACATAGTTGTGTAGATGAGTCACACGAGAAGGGGAGGGAGGAGGGGGACTGGGAGGAGAGGAGGAGGCCACAGCCTCTACACTCTGGGGTCACACAGCCTCTACACTCTGGGGTCACACAGCCTCTACACTCTGGGGTCACAGGGCACAGCCTCTACACTCTGGGGTCACAGGGCACAGCCTCTACACTCTGGGGTCACAGGGCACAGCCTCTACACTCTGGGGTCACACAGCCTCTACACTCTGGGGTCACACAGCCTCTACACTCTGGGGTCACACAGCCTCTACACTCTGGGGTCACACAGCCTCTACGCTCTGGGGTCACACAGCCTCTACACTCTGGGGTCACACAGCCTCTACACTCTGGGGTCACACAGCCTCTACACTCTGGGGTCACACAGCCTCTACACTCTGGGGTCACACAGCCTCTACACTCTGGGGTCACACAGCCTCTACACTCTGGGGTCACACAGCCTCTACACTCTGGGGTCACACAGCCTCTACACTCTGGGGTCACACAGCCTCTACACTCTGGGGTCACACAGCCTCTACACTCTGGGGTCACACAGCCTCTACACTACACACACACACAGGTCTGAATTACATTTCTCATCAGTGTGACTAAGACATGCTGCTAGCTGTGGTGGTGAGGGAGGAGGGAGAGAGAGAGACAGAGAAGAGACAGAGAGACACAGAGACAGAGAGACACAGAGACAGAGAGACAGAGAGACACAGAGACAGAGAGAGAGACAGAGAGAGACAGAGAGAGATAAAGAGAGAGAGAAAGAGAGAGAGAGAGACAGAGATAAAGAGAGAGAGACAGAGAGAAAGACAGAGAGAGAGACAGAGAGAGAGAGAGAGAGAGACAGATAAAGAGAGACAGAGAGAGAGAAAGAGAGAGAGAGAGAGAGAGAGAGAGAGAGAGAGACAGAGAGATAAAGAGAGAGAGAAAGAGAGACAGAGAGAGAGACAGAGAGAGAGAGAGAGAGAGAGAGAGAGAGAGAGAGAGAGAGAGAGAGAGAGAGAGAGAGAGAGAGAGAGAGAGAGGGGGGGGGGGAGAGAGAGAGACATGTTTACATCATTTGACATTCACTTATCTCCTCGGTCCCAGCTCAGCACGCACACACACACACACACGTTACACACACCCACACACACGTTACACACACACACACGTTACACACACACATGTTACACGCACACACCCCAGAGTGACCCAGTTTCCTGCAGTACTGGCTGCTGGGAGTGTTACAATGTTTTCCAATAAATAAATCAATAGTAAATAAGTGAACATAATTAAGTAAACAAACACATTAAACACCAACATCAGCAGATCTAGATCACAATGAACTCCCCCATCATCTCTCATGGCTGACAGGAGTTACCCAGAGCGCAGCACAGAGGCAGGATCTCTTCAGCAGTCACAGCTAGTGGCTGCAGGTGGAGGGGTTAAGCAGGGTCAAGGGTCAGGGGTCAGCAGGGTTTCCCGCAGCACTTTGCAGTTAAGGCGGCCGCCTAAGCAACACACGCCTGCCGCCTTAACTACGTCGTAAAAAAAATAAAAAATAGCGATATCCGCCATGTTACTCTGTCCTGTTTTGTCCCTTTCATTCCAAACCGTGATCAACGCTAGTCTCCCTTCTCTGCAGGACGCATTAGTCTATCGCATTAGCCTATTGCATTAGTCTATCGCATTAGTCTATCGCACAAACTAGCCCCCCCCCCCCCCCGGTCTGACAGCAAACCAAATCAAATCAAATCAAATGTATTTGTATAGCCCTTTTTACACGCAAGCATGTCACAGAGGGCTTCACATATGCCCATAGAACTGCCCCTCAACCAACCTAAACCCTCAAGGAAGACAAGGAAAAACTCCCAAAAAACTCTCAACAGGAGAAAATAATGGAAGAAACCTTGGGAGGAGCAATTCAGAGAGGGATCCCCTCCTCCAGAGACGGTTGGTGGGAGAGAGGAGCAGAACACAGGCTAAACATAGTCATACAGTGTCGATGGGTTTTTAAAACACCAAAATCCATTATTCAACTTTATAGATGTAGGACAGGACCGGGAGACTCGCGACCAGGTCCAGCGTTGGCTGACCGACGACCAGGCAGGTGCTGACAACTCACACACCACAAGGGATGTGTGTGGGGGGGGGACAGAGAGAGGAGAGCAGGGATTAGAGAATGCCAGGAGCAGCTAACAGTTACAGTCATAATAGAATGAGATCCCCACCGGTCAAGTGTGGACTGGTGCAGCAATTTAACAGAGCAAAAAAGGGGAATTTGATGCAACCCCACACACCAAGACAGCGACAGCCCCCCTCATTTGGAACATGAAATCTGTTCCAGGGGAAGAGAACTCTAAAATAAGTTATACTTAAAGAATAAGGATGGAAACAACCCGTCCCCCGCAAACACCACCTCAGAGGATCTGTGGAGGTCCATCCTGCTCTCTCCACCTCCCTCAGAGAGGCTGTGGAGGTCCATCCTGCTCTCTCCACCTCCCTCAGAGGATCTGTGGAGGTCCATCCTGCTCTCTCCACCTCCCTCAGAGGATCTGTGGAGGTCCATCCTGCTCTCTCCACCTCCCTCAGAGAGGCTGTGGAGGTCCATCCTGCTCTCTCCACCTCCCTCAGAGGATCTGTGGAGGTCCATCCTGCTCTCTCCACCTCCCTCAGAGAGGCTGTGGAGGTCCATCCTGCTCTCTCCACCTCCCTCAGAGGGGCTGTGTGAGGAGGAGGAAGACACGGCCAGCCGGCTGTCTTCCTGAACCACGGCTCCTCAGATCTCAAAGTGTTACAGTCAGGAGTCTCTCTTCAGCTGCCCTTCATCCTCCACATCTGTGAGTAGAGCTGGTCTGGAGTCAGCAGGACAGACTCACACCTGGTCTCCCTGTCTCCTAGCAGCAGTAGAGACTCACACCTGGACTCACTGTCTCCTAGCAGCAGGAAAGACTCACACCTGGTCTCCCTGTCTCCTAGCAGCAGGACAGACTCACACCTGGTCTCCCTGTCTCCTAGCAGCAGGAGAGACTCACACCTGGTCTCCCTGTCTCCTAGCAGCAGGACAGACTCACACCTGGTCTCCCTGTCTCCTAGCAGCAGGACAGACTCACACCTGGTCTCACTGTCTCCTAGCAGCAGGAAAGACTCACACCTGGTCTCCCTGTCTCCTAGCAGCAGGACAGACTCACACCTGGTCTCCCTGTCTCCTAGCAGCAGGACAGACTCACACCTGGTCTCCCTGTCTCCTAGCAGCAGGAGAGACTCCCACCTGGTCTCCCTGTCTCCTAGCAGCAGGACAGACTCACACCTGGTCTCCCTGTCTCCTAGCAGCAGGAGAGACTCACACCTGGACTCCCTGTCTCCTAGCAGCAGGAGAGACTCACACCTGGACTCCCTGTCTCCTAGCAGCAGGAGAGACTCACACCTGGACTCCCTGTCTCCTAGAAGCAGGAGAGACTCAGACCTGGACTCCCTGTCTCCTAGCAGCAGGAGAGACTCACACCTGGACTCCCTGTCTCCTAGCAGCAGATTCTGGCCCTGGCAGCATCATAAGCACAGACTTCTTACAGGCCCAAACTGCTCTGGATAAAACCACCCTGTCATGTTTGCATCCCTACAGACTTGTAAACCTGCAGGTTTGCTGTCCGTATGCAACATTAAAAACATATAAATATTACAACCGTGCAATCACTATGCAAATTGAAAAAGAAAGATGAATATTTATATTGGAGTGCATGCTTGCATAAGCAGTACAAGTACTTTACATTAAATTCATATTCAGATTAAAATGTCAAAACAAGTGGCGTTGGAAGAAAAAGTAAACAACTAGAGAGGGTACAATTTCTGGGGAAATTGTAGGGTGTGCTTGCTTGCGTCGGTTGCACAGGGGTCCGTTTTTGAATGACATTTTTACAACTGATATTTCTGTATATTTTATATAAAAATGCATACTTATTATTTATAAAGATTACATAGATTTAAAAGCTTTTTTTTTTGCTGCTCATTTACAACTGAAAATACGAGTGAAGTGTAGAATGAAATAGATGTCTTCTCATTTCCCCTGCAAGAGGCAGCCTCATCGTTGAATCAAAACGAATACATTTGGCAGAGCGGTGTAAAAATGGACCTAATCTCTATGACTTAAACATCCTTTTAAGTTTTTCCCTTCTCGTGATATTTTAAGGAATTTAGTCTACTCATATTGCATTCATTCATGAATAAAGAACCCCCTTTGAAGATTATTCTACGACGTTACCGGCAGTAGAAGATGGAATCGCGATTCAAACAGTACCATCTGCTAACTGAAAATATGCCCCCAAAAACGTAAATAAGCTTGCCATTTATTTAGTGGAAAATCGCTTTCATAAAAAGCTCAGTGGTAGCGATCATTGTCAGTAACAACGCCAAGTGCGATATAGCCCTGTGTGGAGAAGCTGCCCCGGTAAATTGTACTACTACGGTACAGTACTAGACTACTCCTGTGTTCGTTCGTCTTGGTAGCGATTGCGTTGGTTGAATTGGATTTAACGTTCCGTTGTACGGTTTAGGCTGAAATTAATTATTTTCATGAACAGATTGACAAAGTTTAGGCTGTGGCAATGAAGTTAAGGTTAGTAGTTAGATAGACTTTTGGTTTAAGTAAGGGGAGTGCCGAACATGTTCTGTCGCCGTTTGACTTCCTACTGTACAGCTGTGTAGATGTTTTTGTAGTGTCTCGGGTAGGCTACAGCGTTGCAGTGAGCAACACTGGTTTGAAACCACAGGTAATTATAATTTCACCCACAAATCGTTTACTTGTAATGTAATGTCATAATAAATCCTACAACGAAAATGTATTTGTGAGGAATGTTTATTTTAACGATTGAAAACAGATGCATCATAGACCACTGTAGTATGTGTTGCCCGGGCAACACAGGCTAATGTCATGATGCTAATACTTCAGTGACATAGTAGACTACTGTTTCCGAAAGTAGATGTACTTCCTTAATAATATCAGCTTATATTGTACATTACACATCACAATTGTGTGTCATATCACAAAGTAAAATTAGTAAATAGTTATCACCTGGCCTCTTTGCTTGTGGGGTTTCTGCAGCTGCCTTGCAGTAAAGCTATAGTTAGCCTAGCTATCTCCCAGAAGTTAACGAGCTGCTAAACTAATATTCTGCTAGAGGTAGTCACGCGAGTTTTCGTGACGTTAGTGACGTAAGTAGCGTCATTGACTGTGGTTAGCAAGTTAGCCACCGTTAGCTTCACTTTTCGACACAAAAACGTCATTTCTACTTAAACCGTGCAACGGAACGTAAATCCCAATACAAGCAACTCAATCGCTACCAAGACGAAACTTTTGACACCTACGTTGTCTATGTAGGCCAAATATTGACTGAGTTTTAGGGGGGCAAAAAGAAATAAAAATAATAATAATAATATATATGTGAGAGAACAAAGGTTGTGCTCTCGCCGAAGGCTTGAGCACACCCAATTAAAAAATCATGGCACAACACTAGTCCTGATTCCCAGCATCTGTACACGAGAGGAAAACCCTTCGATAAGCTGCAAGCGACGCAGGGCTAAAGCTGCGCTTCCACACCGCGCCGGCACGACTGCTGCAGTGGGCCCTTTAGATCGTTACTAGAGGTGTCCCCCAGGGTGCTCCCGGAGGAACTCTGCTGATCCCACCACTGTCCACTAGGGGGAGAGAGAGGAGGGCACCCCCTAAAATGACAGGGGGAGAGAGGGAGGACAGAGAGAGGAGGACAGAGATGGAAAGAGGGAGAGAGAGATTGAGTGTGAGGGTTCTTGCCAGGAAGTGTATTCCCACAAGAGAGGAGAGATGGCCAGGAACACAGCCACCTGGAAACACACACACACACACAGGTCAGCCAGAGGCCAACAGATAGCACAGGTCCCCTGCTACACCAGCATTAGGTGCTTCATGCTCTCCTGAACATACACACATGCTAAGACCCACTCACAGTGACATACACACATGCTAGGACCCACTCACAGTGACATACACAGAAAGAAGCTCCTTTATGCAGTAACCACTATTAACCATGTGTCCCCTTCACGTCCTTCAGACCAGCGTGTCGAGGCCAGAGTGCCTGACGTCCTTCAGACCAGCGTGTCGAGGCCAGAGTGCCTGACTTCCTTCAGACCAGCGTGTCGAGGCCAGAGTGCCTGACGTCCTTCAGACCAGCGTGTCGAGGCCAGAGTGCCTGACTTCCTTCAGACCAGCGTGTCGAGGCCAGAGTGCCTGACGTCCTTCAGACCAGCGTGTCGAGGCCAGAGTGCCTGACGTCCTTCAGACTAGCGTGTCAAGGCCAGAGAGACTGATGTCCTTCAGAAGCCGAGAAACCAGCAGCAGGTGTACAAGCACTGCAGGTGTACAGGCTGCCCCTCACAGCACTACAGCTAGCCAGCCTTCAGGCTGCCCCTCACAGCACTACAGCTAGCCAGCCTTCAGGCTGCCCCTCACAGCACTACAGCTAGCCAGCCTTCAGGCTGCCCCTCACAGCACTACAGGCATTTACACATGAATACAATCATTACAAACTGTATCATTTACACCACTGGACGCTTAGAGATCACAGTCTTTCACAGAGTAGCTAACCACACTTTCTCTCAGAGTAGCATAGAATAGCTAACACTAACCCTCCCTACCTCTCTCTCCCCCTCCCTCCCTCTCTCTCCCCCTCCCTCCCTCTCGCTCTCCCTCCCTACCTCTCTCTCCCCCTCCATCCCTCTCTCTCTCCCCCTCCCTCCCTCTCTCCCTCTTTTCAGGACAGCGGGCACAGTGAGAACAGCTTGAACTGTAAACACAGACCTCGATCACAGACTCCTGACACTGGTAATCATGCTTCACTGAGTATGTTTACTATGTAGTCTCTCTCTCTGCTTCACTCTCTCTCCCTCTCTCCCACATTCTCTCTCTGCTTCTCTCTCTATCCTTACTATGTAGTCTCTCTCTCTCCCCTTCTCTCTCTCTGTGGCTCCCTCCCTTTCGCAGTTGGCTCCACCTCTCATCTCTCCTCCCCTCTTTCCCTCATGTGCCCCCCTATTCACACAGTCTCTCTGGCTGTTTCTCGCTCACACACACACACACACACACACACAAAGCCCTCATTCTTTCAGTTGGTGGCTTTTCTTTCTGAACCGAAAGCTTGAGGGAAAATGTACACACCCCCTTCTGTACAGCTGGGATCTGTCTCCTGCTCTACCTTCCACACACACACACACACACACACACACACACACAGAGGGGTCAGGGGGTCAGTGACTACGCCCATGCAGCTAAGGAGAGGAGGAGGTTCAAGTCACGGTGTTCCTCTTCACACAGTTACACATAAATAAACATGACTGCTTTTCTTCATACTTCTGTTCTCCCTCTCTGGAGAGGAGGAGGAGAGGGAGGAGGAGAAGGGGGAGAGGAGGAAGAGGAGGAAGAGGAGGAGGGGGCTGGAAGAGGTGTGGGACAGAGGCGCGGGGGAGGGTTTGGGGGGGTAGGGGGTGGAGACAGGCGAGAGCCGGCTTCGTCGGGGGAGATGTTTATTAAATCAGATTAAAGGAGGCAGCGCTGCTAGCCAGACTGCAAAGACTACAGTAACAGCATGGAGGAGAGAGAGAGTCCAGAGTCAGTGTGTGGGTGTGGGTGGGTGTGTGTGTGTGTGTGTATAGAGGGTGTGTGTGTGGGGGGGGTTGTTTTAATAAGGCTCATGGTTCCGTGCAAGGCCTCATTGCTGTTGCCACATTTATGACTTTTATTGTGAGCGCAAAAACAAAATATTTGAAACGTCTTGTAAAAACACAGCCATGTTCGAGGTCTGCGGCTTTTAAAACAAGCTAACACTGATCCATCCACACAGTCCTCTATCTGTCTGCCATAACGACCAGCACATCTCTGTGCTGGGAGCTGGGATGTGGTTATTGTTGCATAGACCGTCCCTTGACTCTTGATGGTCTCCTGTGCTTTTCTAGATCCTCTGATGGAACATGCAGGGCTCCTGCCCATCTACCTGGACCATGTCACTGATCCTGATATCCCCAAAACACTCTCCAACTAGGAAACAAAACACTACATCACCAGGAAACAAAACACTGCATTGAAATCCCCCTCCCACACGTGTTATCAGGTCCAAAACTGCGGATTTCCTGCCTGCTCACAGACACGCTGGTCCTTGTTGAAGAGTTCTCTGTGCTCTGGGAGAGACTCACACCAGACACGCTGGTCCTTGTTGAAGAGTTCTCTGTGCTCTGGGAGAGACTCACACCAGACACGCTGGTCCTTGTTGAAGAGTTCTCTGTGCTCTGGGAGAGACTCACACCAGACACAAGCACCTCCCTGCCACACCTCTGCTCTGAGCGCTTCACACACTGCACAGACTCCTGCATGTGGCTCAAACCGGAGGAACTTTGATGAGAAACATTGATCCTGATTCTACAACCGGAACTGTTTATTAAATGTGTCTGTGTATGGCCAAGCTATTCTACAGTTCTTTATGTTTTCCTATCTTGGCCTCGACTCTATTGAAAAACACCATTTAAAATCTGAATGAGCCTATCCTAGTGAAAAAAACTTGAAACAATATATACATAACATTTGATAAAACTCTACCTAGATATACTGTCCTGCATGCAGAGGCAGGGTCACAGAACAGCCCCTACAGGCCCCAGGTCAGACTGACTGTCTGTCACTATCAACCCCACAGCACACTACTGCTTCAAACAACCACAAGACACATGGAGGGAACACATGGAGGGAAAAGGAGGGAGAGAAGGATGAGGAGGGAAGGATGAGAGAAGGATGAGTAGGGAAGGATGAGGGAAGGATGAGGAGAGAAGGATGAGGAGAGAAGGCTGAGGGAAGAATGAGGAGGGAAGGATGAGGGGGAAGGATGAGGAGAGAAGGATGAGGGGGGAAGGATGAGGAGAGAAGGATGAGGGGGGAAGGATAAGGAGAGAAGGATGAGGGAAGGATGAGGAGAGAAGGATGAGGAGAGAAGGATGAGGAGGGAAGGATGAGGGGGGAAGGATGAGGGAAGGATGAGGGGGGAAGGATGAGGAGAGAAGGATGAGGAGGGAAGGATGAGGAGATAAGGATGAGGAGAGAAGGATGAGGGAAGGATGAGGAGGGAAGGATGAAGAGGGAAGGATGAAGAGGGAAGGATGAAGAGGGAAGGATGAGGAGAGAAGGATGAGGAGGGAAGGATGAAGAGGGAAGGATGAGGGAAGCATGAGGAGAGAAGGATGAGGGAAGGATGAGGATAGAAGGATGAGGAGGGAAGGATGAGGAGAGAAGGATGAGGAGAGAAGGATGAGGAGGGAAGGATGAAGAGAAGGATGAGGAGAGAAGGATGAGGGAAGGATGAGGAGAGAAGGATGAAGAGAGAAGGATGAGGGAAGGATGAGGAGGGAAGGATGAGGAGGGAAGGATGAGGAGAGAAGGATGAGGAGGGAAGGATGAGGGAAGGATGAGGAGAGAAGGATGAGGATAGAAGGATGAGGATAGAAGGATGAGGAGAGAAGGATGAGGAGAGAAGGATGAGGGAAGGATGAGGAGGGAAGGATGAAGAGAAGGATGAGGAGAGAAGGATGAGAGAAGGATGATGAGAGAAGGATGAGGAGAGAAGGTTGAGGAGAGAAGGATGAGGGAAGGATGAGGAGGGAAGGATGAAGAGAAGGATGAGGAGAGAAGGATGAGGGAAGGATGAGGAGAGAAGGATGAAGAGAGAAGGATGAGGAGAGAGAGAGGGAAGAACGAGGGCGAGCCCAGGCTTTCTTCCTCTGTTGTGTCGTTCAGTCATTGATTCACTGGGAGGCTGTAGAGTGTGATGTATGGCAGAGAGGGAACTGAAACAATGGCTGAACCACAGACTGGAGGGAGGAGGAGGGGGAGGGAGAGAGTGAAAGAGAGGGAAGGAGGGAGAGGGAGGGGAGGAGGGGGAGGGAGAGAGTGAAAGAGAGGGAAGGAGGGAGAGAGAGGGAGGGGAGGAGGGGAAACATGTCAGAATGATGAGGTACGGAGGGAGGGAGGGAGGGAGGGAGGGAAGGAGAAAGAGGACATCTGGAGTATCTGCATCTGCACTACCCCACTAACCCCATCAGCAACACCACCCAACACCACCCAGCACCACCCAACACCACCCAGCACCACCCAGCACCACCCAGCACCACCCAACACCACCCAGCACCACCCAGCACCACCCAACACCACCCAACACCACCCAACACCACCCAGCACCACCCAACACCACCCAACACCACCCAGCACCACCCAACACCACCCAGCACCACCCAACACCACCCAGCACCACCCAACACCACCCAACACCACCCAGCACCACCCAACACCACCCAGCACCACCCAACACCACCCAGCACCACCCAGCACCACCCAACACCACCCAACACCACCCAGCACCAAGCACCACCCAACACCACCCAGCACCACCCAACACCACCCAGCACCACCCAACACCACCCAACACCACCCAACACCACCCAACACCACCCAGCACCACCCAGAACCACCCAGAACCACCCAGAACCACCCAACTGTCTTACTGTAGGTTTACCAATCCCACAATAGCCCTAACCAGGATCCAGACTCCTGCTTCCTGCTTCTCTTACAAAACATCCTCAAAGGCAGAGTTCTAACAACATCATTCCTGAACATTCATCTGGTGAGAATGTAAGGAGTTCAGCCGACTCTAGGACCCAGGAGATGCCAGGCAGCCCCACCTGCATCAGCATGGGGTTTGAACACTCCAGTGGTTCGACATTGAGCCAATGACAACACAGATAAGGGTTAGGATAGAAGAGAGAGGAGAGAGGAGAGGAGAGAAGAGGGGAGGAGAAGAGAAGAGAGAGGAGGGGAGGGGGAGAGGAGGGGAGGGGGAGAGGAGGAGAGAGGAGGGGAGAGGGAGAGGAGGAGAGAGAAGAGAGGAGGAGGGAGGTTGTGACATCTCTGTAGCTTCATCTTAAACACACCGTCTTCATCACACTCACTAAAGCCTGTGATCATCACCATGGAGACGGGACCAGGAAGTCAACAGTCAGGTCATAGGTCATGTTGATGTCTGTCTCACGAGGTGAGGAGACACCACCCAAGGGTCAAAGGTTGAAGTTCAGGCCCCATCACCAGGACGGAAGTCTTGAGTGTTGTTGGGGAGTCAAATCTCCCCAACAGCCCAGAGCGTCTATCTGTTATATTTATTATGTAAAGAACTGATGCTGACTGACAGATAACAGCTTCGTCTAGTATCTTCTCATCCAGAACTTTCCAGTTTCCAGAGAGAAAAACTCAATCAATCTCTCCATCATCTCCTCTACACTTACCTGACCATCAAACTCTCCTCTCCACCTCACCTCTCCTGCCTTCTCCTCTTCTCTCGTCCTTCTCACCTCTACTCACCTTCCCTCCCTCCCCCCTCCTCCAGGTTGAGTCAGTGAGCTGAAGCCTCAGCACGCGTGCAACCAGATAATGCAAATACTTCTAAAAATAGAGGCGATAGTGCTGACAGTGGCAGCCTTTCAGGTGGAGACATCTCAGGGTAACACACACACAGAATAAACACACACACACACAGAAGAAACACACGCTTTAGGATTGTCAAACACTGGGTTCCTTTCCGAAGCACTTCATCACTCCACAACCCAACAGCTCCCAACATCAAAGACACAACAGCAGTGTGTGTGTGTGTGTGTGTAGCTGTTATTGATGATGCACTGCATCTACAGACAGACAGAGACAGAAGGATGCATGGAGGGTATACCACCCTCCCCCCCTCCCTCCCCCCCCTCCCCCCCCTCCCTCCCCCCCCCCTCCCTCCACTCACCCTCCAGCTCGTGGTGGATGATGTCGGCCAGGTTAGGCTCCTCCCCCCACCAGAAGATCCAGAGTTCCTTGCGGTCGGGCTTGATCCTGCGTCGCCACACACACAGCAGGTGCTTCTGGACGCAGCGCATGAAGCTGTGCAGGACCGGCTCGTCCTGCGCCGGCGCCGAGATCACGGGGCCGTGCTCACCGCCGCCATGGAAACTGTAGCACCGCCATTTGATCCCGGTCAACTCAGCCTGGGAGGGGGGGGGAGATGAGGGTTATATTTATTATTTGTGTAATGTGCATTTTTTTCGTGTTGTAATTCCTGTTTGGTTTAGTCTTTATGTAGCTTTGGCTTGGTGATCGTTTATTTATTTCATGCCAATAAAACACTATTAAACTGAAATGAGAAGATGGAAAGAGAGAGAGGGAGAGACAGAGGGAGAGAGAGACAGAGGGAGAGAGAGGGAGAGACAGACAGAGACAGACCGTGTCAGGTTCAGAGCCTGTGATATCTTCTCTGTTTTATGTGATGGAATTAAGCGTTTATGTCGAGGGGGGGGGGGCTTGTCCATCAGCGAGCAGAGAGGAGGGCAGACACTCCAAGGACAGCAGACACAGCCTGGGAAGTAACCTGGTCGTGTGACCATCTCTTGGTCATGTGATGCGAGTGTAAGGCTGATGGATCAGGAGGAGGAGCAGGAGGAGGGGGAGGAGTGCTGGACAGGCACAGCTGGCAGGATGAAGGGAGGCTCTCCTGAGTTCACTCAGCTGTGACGGCCTGGCACACTGCCACCCTCACCAACCTAAGGGAAATCACCCCTCCTCTGCAGCAGGAGGAGGAGGAGAGGAGGAGCAGGAGGAGGAGGAGAGGAGGAGCAGGGGGAGGAGGAGAGGAGGTCTCCAAACTGGAGCAAACAGCTGAGAGGGGCACCTTGCAGAAAAACTCCCCTAAAATGTGTGTGTGCGTGGTTGTGTAAGTGTGTGTGTGTACAGTATGAGTGCGTGTGTGCACAGGCAGTATAACTACCTCTACTGAAGCCCAGGGTAATAGCATGATGACAGAGAAACTGTAATCTGAGATGTAAACATTGGCACGCTGATAATGTGAGCTAAATATAGACGAGGTCAAGGATGCAGCTGAAGCAGAAGAAGACTATGTGTCTGGGGAGAGAGAACACACACACTGACAGCACCTCTACAGGAACCTGCAGCAGGTGAGGCCTGCTGGACATCTGCAGGTGAGGCTAGGGTTAGTGGCTGGGGTTAGAGGCTGGGGTTAGGGCTGGGGTTAGTGGCTGGGGTTAGGGCTGGGGTTAGTGGCTGGGGTTAGTGTCTGGGGTTAGGGCTGGGGTTTGGGGCTGGGGTTTGGGGCTGGGGTTAGAGGCTGGGGTTTGGGGCTGGGGTTAGAGGCTGGGGTTTGGGGCTAACAGATCAGGGAGGTGGAGGAGACTATTGGTCTTTTAGACCAACACACCTTCAGTCCCTCAACCTTACACTCTCCCTCTCTCTCACACACTCCACTCCCTCCCTCCCTCTCTCTTTCTCTGCCTCTTGCCCCCCTCTCCCTCCCTCTCTCCTCTCTCCTCCCTCAGGATCAGAGGAGGTGTGTATTGACAAAACAGGTCATGCGTGACATCACACGGGGTCACACGGCTGTGCTGCCAGCTTCCTCCCCTGGCATGATGAAAACAACGTGAACACTGAACACCCTCTTGTTCCTGAACACACAGCGGCCCTCCAGAACACAGTCCACTCTAATAAGAACCAGGAACAACGCTGCTGTTTTCAGGAACCCTGTGGGACTCACCGAGCGCGGGCAGAAGAACACGATGATGCAATCTTTCCTGTTAGGATGTTAACCTCTGTTTCAGGAAAAGTTTGAGCTTCTTAACAAACCTCCCTCTCTCTCTCTCTCTCTTTCTCTCTCTAGGATAACAATCGGTGTCTCTTTTAAACAGTCTTAAATGGATTCAGTTCAGTTTTTTAAGTGAGAGACGGGTCTACTTTCCATCACAGCCTGTCGATATTGTTGGAAGAGATAGAGGGAGAGAGAGAGGGAGAGGAGAGAGAGCGGGAGCGATAAGGAAGGGAGAGGCAGAGAGAGACAGAGAAAGAGAGACAGAGAGAAAGCGAGAAAGACAGACACAGACTCCAGGAAGTGAGTTAGCACCACTCCAGCCAGTCAGAGGAGACAGACACAGACTCCAGGAAGTGAGGTAGCACCACTCCAGTCAGTCAGCAGACTCCAGGAAGTGAGGTAGCACCACTCCAGCCAGTCAGAGGAGACAGACACAGACTCTAGGAAGTGACGTAACAGCACTCCAGTCAGTCAGTCAGAGGACTTCAGGCCCTGGAGAGACAGCTTGTATCAGCAGCTTCAGCGATCATAGCTGCAGTTAAAACACTTATTCTGTCACACTGGCACTTTCAACAACTCTGCTGTCTCAAGACTTGACAAGCTGCCAAGCTGCCAGTCTCTGAGACGAGGGAGAACAAGAGGGGAGGAGAGTCATGTGACCAGGCTGGGGGTCATGTGACCAGGCTGGGGGTCATGTGACCAGGCTGCTGCAGGAGCTCAGGGGGGCAGGTTGCTGGTCTCCCTGGGGATGAGTGACACATGGACCTGCCAATCAGCAGCAGCTCACGCCACGCAGAGCCACAACCAAGCCCTGTCCCCTCCTGTGGGGGCGGGACATGGCGAAGGCATGGTGGCCGTGGCATTGGCAGTGATCCAGGTGATGGACATGGCTGACTAGACGCTCTGGCCAATGGAGACACAGACCTGAGGTCAGGTGACTGGTGTCTCTGGTTAACATGGGAGAGAACAGACCTTCTGAAGATGAATTATTAACCATCAGGTGAATAACCCTGCTACACACACACGTGCTACACACACACACACACTGATACACACACACACACACACGTCTACACTGCAGCTTCAGTACAGGGCAGACATAGAACACACACACCAGGAAAACACACAAACACACCAGCAAGACAAAAACAGTTGCTAGGCAACATACAACATCTGTAAGAATTTGGCAACTTATTCAATTTTCAGTCTCCAGGGTTACGGAGGAAAGATTCCACTTTGAGCCGTATTGGGGTGTTTTCTGTCGACTCTTAATTACAGAGGGATGTTTCTATTTCTCCTTTTCTCTGTGTGTGTCTCTCTCTGTGTGTCTCTCTCTGTGCGTCTCTCTCTCTGTGTCTCTGTGTGTCTCTCTCTGTGTGTCTCTCTCTGTGCGTCTCTCTCTCTGTGCCTCTCTCTCTCTGTGCGTCTCTCTCTGTGCGTCTCTCTCTCTGTGCGTCTCTCTCTCTGTGCGTCTCTCTGTCTCTCTCTCTCTGTCTCCCTCTCTGTGTCTCCCTCTCTGTGTCTCCCTCTCTGTGTCTCTCTCTCTGTGTGTCTCTGTGTGTCTCTCTCTCTGTGTCTCTCTCTCTGTGTCTCTCTCTCTCTGTCTCTCTCTCTGTCTCTCTCTGTGTGTCTCTCTCTCTGTGTCTCTCTCTCTCTCTGTCTCTCTCTCTGTGTGTCTCTCTCTGTGTCTCTCTCTGTCTCTCTCTGTCTCTCTCTGTCTCTCTCTGTCTCTCTCTCTGTCTCTCTCTCTCTCTCTCTGTCTCTCTCTCTGTCTCTCTCTCTCTCTCTCTGTCTCTCTCTGTGTCTTTTCTATCTGTGTCTCTCTCTTCTTCCTAGTTTATCCTCCAGAGTGGTCATCCTCGCTCCTGGCTCTCCAGAGCTCCCAGCAGAAGACAGGAGTCCCTCCAGAGGGGACAGAATCCTTCTGCTGGTACGACACCAGCTCCTCTACGAGTGCTCGCGACCAGACCCGACCTCAACGTAGATTTCGATCCCTCCCAAATGTATCTAAACTCTTAATGTTTTGCATTCAGGGGTATAGTAGGTAAAAAATTATGAAAAATGCTCCCCCTTTGAATGTTGATGTTTAACAAGTTGACAAGGCCTTCTGAAAGCTGTTTAGCAACACAGCTTAAGTGCCAGTGGAACGTCAATTGATATATTTGGACCAGCCCGCTGCTTTCCAGCCAATCCTGTTCCAGGCTTTCTGTTCCAGCCAATTACCTTTGGCGAAGCAGACCTTGGCTTATTTTGTGAAACCACTGTCAATCCAAGTCAAGCTGGAGGAGAGTGCAGGTGTTCAGACAAGACCAGGGGTGATATTAACGTTACTTACTGTAGCTTTAACTGACTAACAACACTACAGCAGGAGAATCAGTCCAGGAGAATCCAGCCCCAGATCCAACCCTGTCCCAGCCCCAGATCCAGCCCCAGATCCAGCCCTGTCCCAGCCCCAGATCCAGCCCTGATCCAGTCCCAGATCCAGCCCACCAAGATGAAGGAACGCTGAGAAGCAGGAGAAGAGATGGACCGCCTCGCTCGTCTCATGAACATGCTGTGAACACAACCTTAATCAGCTTGTGCTATCCAGACCTCACTGGCTCACCTCCTGTCTCCTCTCTCCAGCCAACCTGATTAAGCATTTTCAACTAGACTGACATCAATGGGTCTCCATATCATACTGGAAACCCCATCAGTGTGTCTGCATTTGTATGTGAGTGTGTGTGTGTGTGCACCATCCCAGGGCTGAGATTGAGCGGTACATATTTTCATTAGCATCTGAAAAGGCCGGATGTCTCCTAATTCAAGATGAGAGTGAGCTTTGTGGAGGCGCGGCGAAAATCAATGGTTTACCAATCAACAATCTGGACGCACAGCGTCAAGTCTCATCAGGAGACCCGGGGCCTCTTCTGAGATCATCTTTCAGCGGAAAACACGAACGTGAGATCATTAGGATTCACCACGGAGCACTGGAGCACTGCATTACTGCACTGTCTGATTCACCACGGAGCACTGCATTACTGCACTCTCTGATTCACCACGTTAGCACTGCATTACTGCACTCACCACGGATCACTGCTTTAACGTGTTGCCTGACTGGAGCTGTTGCAGCTGAATATCTGTTCAGTAGTCTCATATTGACAGATCTGTGGGGGGAGGAGACGACACCAACCAGCTCACAGCTGACACACATCTGCTTTAAGAGAAACTGTCCTTATCAAGGATGCTGAGTCAATTATGTTGATGACACACCTACATACACCAACACCACCTGGACCAGACCACCCCAGCCTCCGCCCCCTGCCTCCCTCCTCCGGCCCCCCCTGCCTCCCTCCTCCGGTCCCCCCCTGCCTCCCTCCTCCGGCCCCCCCTGCCTCTCTCCTCCGGTCCCCCCCTGCCTCCCTCCTCCGGCCCCCCCTGCCTCCCTCCTCCGGTCCCCCCTTGCCATCCTCCTCTTTAACCAGAGTCAGGCCTGTCTGACTCCGAGCTTTGGAAGAGGTGGGCTGGAAGAGGAAGAGCAGATGAACACAGGAGACTGTGGAACAAATCCAGCAGAGCCACTTTCACAGAGAAGTCTGCAAACAGCGAGCGACGACCAAGACAGAGCAGATCTGCTTTTTACCTGGAGGGAAGAGAACTTATCCCTGTCAGAGAGGAGGCAGCCTGCTACCTCACACACACACACACACACACACACACAGTACAGTGTGTGTGTGTATTCAGTGTGTCCTTGTGTGTGTGTATTCAGTGTGTTTGTGTGTGTGTGAGGTATCAGGCTACCTCCTCTCTGCAGGCTGTCTTCCTGCTAACAGAAACACCAGCAGGACTGTGTGTGTGTGAGAGAGATGAAGAGAGAGGGGGAGAGAGAGAGATGGAGAGAGAGAGATGGAGAGAGATGGAGAGAGAGAGATGGAGAGAGATGGAGAGAGGTATGTGAGCCCTGCAGAGCCAGCTGTGAGCTATTCTTGGTCCTGCTGGTGTCCCTGTTAGCAGATACCAAACACACACACACACACGCCCAGCTCCCCCACACACACACACACACACACACCAGCCAGCTCCCACCACAACACATCCTCCTACCTCAAACACAGCCAAGGTGTGTTCCCTTCATCAGACAGCCCTGACAGCCCTGCTCCTAACACCCTCACACACCCTCACACACCCTCCCCCCCTCACACACCCCTTCACCCCCGCACACCACCCCCCTCACACACACACAACCTGCTCCCCCCCCCCCCCCCCATCTTTCAGCAGTCCTTCAGCTGTGTGTCAGGGCTTAGACAGATCGCCCACCCAGACAAGATCCATGGCCACACTAAGATTTATGTGTCTAGATGTGTGTGTGGGGAGGTGTGTGTCTAAGTGTGTGTGGGGAGGTGTGTGTCTAGGTGTGTGTGTGTGTGTCGGGAGGCTTGTGTGTGTGTCTAGGAGTGTGTCTAGGTGTGTGTGTGTCTAAGTGTGTGTGGGAGTGTGTGTTCCTTCAGGGTGGGGCCCTGTTGCGTTGACAGGGACCCCACACAGTGTCCAAGGTAGATTAGCACTAGCTTTAGCCAGGGGCTAGCGATAGCACCACACACTGTCTGCAGATGGGACTAGCGCTACATACTAGGTGCTAGCGTTAGCGGGGGAGACATCTCAACCCATCCATTTATCCTTCCATCCCTTACAGGTGTCTGTAGTAACACCTATGCCCCCCAGGTGTGTGTGTGTGCGTGTGTGTGTGAGAGAGTGCAGAGTGACTTAACAAGCTCCTCTAAGCCCATCATCTCACACCTCCTCTTGAACGCTCTTCATTACTGCCGCCCCCCCGAGGGCCCGGTCTGGAGGGCCTGGCCTGGGCTTTAATTACAGCGGCAGAATAATCCAACCTGTGTTTGTTCAAGCACAGGGACCCGGTGTGTGTGTGTGAGACTGTGTGTGTGTGAGTGAGAGTGTGTGTTATCCTGATGTGTCAGTACAGATAAGAGGATAAAAGGCTTAGCTGGTATGTGTGTTTTATAAGATCATGGATGTGTGCATGTCTGTAGGAAAGCATGTGTTTGATCCCTGGGAACACATGATAAATGAATGAATGTGTGTGTGTGACAGTGTGTGTGAATGTGTGTGTGTGTAAGCGTGAGAGAGTGTGTGTGTGTGAGTGAGTGTGAGAGTGTGTGTGTGTGTATGTGTGTGCGTGGAAGCGTGAGTGTGTGTGTGTGTGTGTCTGTTTGAGTGTGTGTGTGTGTGTACTGGAGCTGCCTGCGTCATGCTGCTGTATCCCTGAGTTTCATATTTCAGCAGTGACTCTATCATGAGTCAGTACAGAGACCTGTCCAGACCAGAGAACAACTCTCTCTCCCTCTCCCTCTCCCTCTCCCTCTCCCTCTCCCCCTCTCTCTCTCTCTCTCTCTCTCTCTCCCCTCTCCCTCTCTCTCTCTCTCTCAAATGGGCCGAGGCTACCACTCAGGAAATGCACATCACACATAATACTTTCCTAAAACGAAAACAGATTTTCCTGCTCCACTTGCATCCCTCCTTCTCTCCTTCCTCCCTGTCTCCTTCCTCCCTGTCTCCTTCCTCCCTGTCTCCTTCCTCCCTGTCTCCTTCCTCCCTGTCTCCTTCCTCCCTGTCTCCTTCCTCTCTCTCTCACTGTTTTCATCTGGCTGTAGAATATAAACATTCTTCCGTCTCAAACAAACAAGTCGTCTCAACTTCTTTCTCCATTATCCTCGCTAGTTAATCCACAGATCAGGTGTGTGAGCCAGACTGATTTATCATTATAGCTGTCCACAACAGTCATCTGGATTATTTTCATTAAAAACTTGCACACTACAATGTAAACAGGAAGCCAGACAGGTACGTTTCTGAGCCCTGCACGGCCATCCTCCTGGGTGTTTACTGCCATGGTAACGATGCCCAACGCTGGTTCTGACATCCAGGATGAAGAGCTCTGGAATTCAGACAAACCAGCTCCCAGAGAAGCGTCTTCTGAGAGTGCACGCCTTGCTGCCATGACCGTGAGGGCAACACACACACACACCTCCTCTGGTGACTGGAGCTGTTTTTATACTCCGGTAAACACACACCTCTTGCTTTGAAGCATGCTACAGTAACGTTGCTTGGTATCAACAGGATCCTGGGAAACATGCGGTCGGTTCTACAACCATCCTGGATGGAAAATAGTTTTACTCTACTGTATTCCCTGCAATTCCATGTGTTTTCCTGCTGGTGCAGTCTGCCTGTCAACAACATGACCCTTAGAGCAAACTAACTATATAGTACCTTTTCACCTGAGGAACCCTCGCTCTCTCTCCCTCCCCCTCCTCTCTCTCACTGATCATCCTCTGACTATCCCGCTAATGGTTGTCAAGGTGACCAACCCCAGCCGCACTGTGTGTGTGTGGGGGGGGGATTGAACCTGCAATCTCTAGATTTGCAATCAAACACTCGAACCACTGAGCTACACCAAAACTGGATGTGTGCTGGCTGGAGGTGTGAGGGGTGTGAGCGTGCAAGCCTGATGGAACATCCTGTCAGAGAGACTCTGCAGAAACACCTCCTGTGTCTGGTGCAGAAACACCACCTGTGTCTGCTCTGTAACTGCAGAAACACCACCTGTGTCTGCTCTGTAACTGCAGAAACACCACCCATGCCTGGTGCCGAAACACCACCTGTGTCTGCTCTGTAACTGCAGAAACACCACCTGTGCCTGGTGCAAAAACACCACCTGTGTCTGCTCTGTAACTGCAGAAACACCACCTGTGCCTGGTGCAGAAACACCACCTGTGTCTGCTCTGTAACTGCAGAAACACCACCTGTGCCTGGTGCAGAAACACCACCTGTGTCTGCTCTGTAACTGCAGAAACACCACCTGTGTCTGCTCTGTAACTGCAGAAACACCACCCGTGCCTGGTGCCGATGCAGACAGACAGGCCCCCCCAACACGGCCCCCCGTAGCCCTGTGTTGTATCCCCTCCACCCGGCCCCCCGTAGCCCTGTGTTGTATCCCCTCCACCCGGCCCCCCGTAGCCCTGTGTTGTATCCCCTCCACCCGGCCCCCCGTAGCCCTGTGTTGTATCCCCTCCACCGGCCCCCCGCAGCCCTGTGTTGTGCTGCATCCCCTCTACACCACCCCCCGCAGCCCTGTGTTGTGCTGCATCCCCTCTACACCACCCCCCGCAGCCCTGTGTTGTGGTGCATCCCCTCTACACCACCCCCCGCAGCCCTGTGTTGTGGTGCATCCCCTCTACACCACCCCCTGCAGCCCTGTGTTGTGCTGCATCCCCTCTACACCACCCCCCGCAGCCCTGTGTTGTGCTGCATCCCCTCTACACCGCCCCCCGCAGCCCTGTGTTGTGCTGCATCCCCTCTACACCACCCCCCGCAGCCCTGTGTTGTGCTGCATCCCCTCTACACCACCCCCCGCAGCCCTGTGTTGTGCTGCATCCCCTCTACACCACCCCCCGCAGCCCTGTGTTGTGCTGCATCCCCTCTACACCACCCCCCGCAGCCCTGTGTTGTGCTGCATCCCCTCTACACCACCCCCCGCAGCCCTGTGTTGTGCTGCATCCCCTCTACACCGCCCCCTGCAGGAAGCCTCGGGGGGCGGTGTAGGACAGTTCTACTCCCAGCAGCCTGCAGAGTGCCAGCAGATCAGGAGCGAGCCTCCCGTCCAAGACAACGCTCTCCTCCTCCCTGCTCCCAGACCCCCACATCATCATCATCCTCATCCTCATAAGAGCGCAGAGGGCTGATGTGTTTAGTGAAGCTGCTGGGAAACCCCTCAGCATCTCCTAGAGACATGCCCCCCCCACACACACACACACACACACCCTCACACACTACTGTGAAGATAGTTGTGGAGGCACTGTGTAATCATTGGATGATTTCAGGATCAGTAGCAAGTGCCTCTTGAGTTCTTTCTGTCACTCCGCCTCAGAAATACTCTACAAAAGCTACCATGACATGTTCTATTCATAAACAGGTCAGACTAGATCTGACGGTTCGAGTATTAGTGCAAGTGGGGTAGATTATTAAAAGAAATTGGCAAGTTTTGTCTACACATGATTCCTAAATCCAGTTAGGCTACAGCATGTAAAACAACGACTTACTTAAGCACGATTAAGGTTGTTTGAAATGTTATAATAACATTTATATTTATATTAGAACCTAAGTTAAATTGCGTTCAATTCCATTCTACAGAGTAGCATACGTTTAGAAGCACTGATTCTACCGTGTTTAATGACTGTTGTTGTGTACATCTTCCGAGACATGCTGTTATCACTGTTAAAACACCCATGGCTTCTCGCACCGCTGGCTCGCGTTAATGATTGGTTAATAACGGCACCTACAATTGGTTCACCTTTGTACCGAGGACACCGATCCACGATCTTACGACTAGTCGCTCACGCCTCTTTCATGCGTCTGTATGTGCACGGCTTATTGTTTATACTGTACCAGAGAGAAGATGTTGGAGTGGCAGTCTTCAAGGCTTGCCCCGTTTGCCACCCAATTCGTTGCTGTAGTCATAATCGTCCGCCAATGGGGTCGTCAGTGCAGGGCATGTCGAAATCCGAGATCGGTATCAAAACCGAGCAGGGGCGGCAAATCGGTTCCTTTACAAGTATGCCAAGCCGCTGGAGGAACGGGAGGGGATAGTCTCGCTATCAACAGCTAACCGCACAAGTGGTCCAAAATGATCACAAACGGTCTAAATATCCAGAGTGGCGAAAGGGCGTATTCAAAGAGCGTTGCAAAACATATTAATAAGACATCTGACTGGTAGTCCAACTGACGGTTTGTTTTTGTACATCCAGGAGGATTCGCGAATGATAATATCGTTTCTATCCAGGTCAGGGGATCCGAACCTGATCATTGTCAAACGCGGAGGGCATGTAAAAACGTATCCTTTATTTCATCCATGCAGGGAGAAACGTCGATTCGTGTCCAAGCCAGTCTTCCCACTATTTCAACGTTTAAACAACTCTACAGTTTGTCTCCATGTGAAGTAGAGATATTATCTCCTCTAAAACAGCAAAAATCCATCAAAATCTTTGTGTAGTCCAACAACTTCTGGAGAACATGGTAGTTTGCGTATTACGCCGTTCTTGCATGTAAAATCGAACAATGCGATCGAGAAGGTAATGGTAGACACATTGCATGAAAAAAATATCCGCTTGGATTCCGTCAGCTCCACGAGCCCATGCACCAGTTGTGATAGTTTTCGCGAATTGCACGAGCTATTAATAGCTTTCTGTCTTACCAGCAGCGGTTCCCTCACAACGTAGTCTGCCCCACACAACAGGCAACCGCGGACGGGAACGTGTAATCCTTGTTGCTTTATAACATCAGACGGTTAACCAGCCACGCTATCAATAAAACCCTGCTCTTTGGTTCATTCCCCTGACAAAACAGTGTCCACGGTCTTCAACCGATGAGCTAATTAAATGTGCCAATAAACGGTTTATGTTCTTCAAACGAAAAAAGTATTCTCGGTCCACCACCAGGAAAACGGCAGCGTGATCCAGTAGACAGAGGTTTTAAAAAAAACATCCTTCCTTCCTCTCTGTTTCATATCATTACGAAACGTCCTCTTCTTGGTTAGCCCGCGACCCAAAGATTTGTTTAGCTTGAAACAATAATAGCTACGATCACGTTCTAACGGAGTAACGCCATAGCGACCCGCCTATGATGACAGTGTCTAACGTTATTAAAAATAAATGTGGCACGCTGGTCAGATGAGTCCAATCTCGTTATCTCCCTTTAGAACCATCATGAAAAATTAAAAACGTTTTCCCTGGTTGCAGCTAGATTTATGATATCCAAATCATGAATTAGAACGTCGATGATATGTAGACAAGGAATTCGGAAGCATGCTTTCCAGGCATTGTTTATGAGTCGGTGTCTTTACTGTAACATTCTTAAGTGAGCGTGTGTGTATGGATATGAGCGGCGCGCACTGTGTGTGTATTGAGTGCTTGCGCGAGAAGCCGCTAGCAGCCTCGCGCACTATCCGCCAGCCCACCACGCACAGCATTGTAATGGCGGCCGGCTCGAGACTAGCTTTCCCTCATTCTGCCAAGTTGAGTCCTCACGTGATCAAAGTAAAGGATTACAGCAGTCAGTGTATGTTTGATACAGACCTCGATGCGACGCTAGAGGCGCCAGTTTACAGTCTCACCGTCAGCTGTCACGGTTACTCTCATTGTCCTCGCGCTGCTTTGTTGCAGTTGCATTGTTACTCTCGCGCATTGTTAGGACGCATCACAGAGCGCGTTCCTCCACGTCTCTGCTCAGCGAGCTGTGCTCGTCTCCAGGTACGGTGAACGGTGACATCGGTACGGTTGTTGCTCTGTTACATAATGGAGAGATTACTTGTTTTTCCACAAATGATGTCATAATGAGTAGAGGTCACAATAATTTATCACTCGACATCTTACATCGTAGAAGTGAATGGCGCCCCGTTTCAATGATAGTCACATCCTTAGAAGTTTATGATATAACCATAACCTTGTTATCGCACCAGCATATATTATATGTTATGAGAGATTGAACTAAAAGTTAAGTGATCCCAAAATCAATTTCTCAATTAAATGAAACCAATCCACTTCTGGTTCAGGGTTGGAGAGTCCATGACTGATCTCTGCAGCATGTTCTACATGCAATAGAATGTTGCTTTTGATCAAAGTGTCAGTTAATGGAATCAAATGTAGAGCATCCTCTTCCACCCCTTAATGTTCCTGCGATAAACATGAAACTGTTCTGAACGCTCATCACAAGAAACAGCCCTTTAGATGCTTACTACACGTGTAAATACTGAGGCAATTCATTCACGAAGATTAAAGGTGTTAAACTTCAAATTGTAAATGAATCATGTGGGACTAAATCATTCATTCATTCGTTTTAGTCTACTCATATTAGCTTGTGTGTGCTCATAAAAAATAAAAGCTAAGTATGTGTGTGTTGCATGTGTTGTGTGTATGCTTGCGCCTTCTAAATGAGAACCTTAAAGTATCTTCATCAATGATTGATTGGTCTGTTCAGTATCAACTCACACCTAAAAGATTCCGTGTGATCAGATGAGTCTCTCCTCTCCTGAATCTCTTACCTCCGGCACTTCCGGAGAGCTGGGCGTCTGTCCTGCTGAGAGGAATAGATGGTCTGCATCATAATGAACACAGCCTGACACCAAACATCCATCACCCCAGCCACGAACATTACAGCAGTCCAGCGAGGGAGGGAGGGGAGAGTAAAAGAGAGAGCGAAGGGGGGCAGTTTAACCCTTGTGTTATCTTCGGGTCATTCTGACCCATCAGTCATTGTGACCCACCGTTGTATTGCGACAACTTTACCGCATACAAAAACAAAGTGAAGCATTTTGTTTTAACCGTTGGGCTGTCTCAGACCCCCCACATTGCGAAGGTTAAAAGAAAATTATTTTTATTTGTTTTTGTATTGGGTAAAATTGGGTTAACACAACGATGGTTCGTTATGAACCTTTGGGTCATGTGACCCGAAGGCAGCACAAGGGTTAAGCCCCTCCCTGAAGCGTTGAGGTGTCTCCAGGTCTCCCAGACTGTCGTCACCTTGCTGTCTGCTGGTTCACAAGCAGCTCTCTGCACCAACGCTTCGCCCACCTGCCAGATGACATCAAGGAGCAACTCCAGCTTTCTGCTCCCTGCTCGGGTCAACGTGCTCAGTGTGTCCCTCAAACACAGGCAGAAATACAGGAATACACATCTTCTTTTGGCATATATCTTTTCAGCTCTCTCCAGAGGATTCAAAACACGGCAGCCCACCTGGTCTTCAATCTACCCAGACACTCCCATGTTACCCCGCTCCTCATCTCCCTCCACTGGCTTCCCATCACAGCCCGTATCAGATTCAAGACCCTGGTACTGACCTTCCGAGCGATGAACGGCACTGCACCTGACTACATCAAGTCTCTCCTTCAGCCTTACACCCCCACCCGCCACCTACGGTCTTCTTCTGACAACCGTCTGGTGGTCCCACCGCTCAAGAGCGCCCGGTCCCAACACAAGCTCTTCTGTCTGGCCCCCCAATGGTGGAATTAACTCCCCACCTCCATCAGGGACACTGACTGTCTCCCCACCTTCAAGAAAAGGCTCAAGACGCACTTGTTCCGGGAGTACAACCGCACTTAGGAATGATTGGCTGGAACTGATGTTAGTTTCCTCCAGGATCACAATGTCTCTTATTGAGAGACTTGTTGCTTTTGTTTGTTTGTTGTAACCGTCTTAAAATTATTGTACTCGCCGTGAAATATATTATTGTTGCTTGGCAGAAGGCTGCGGTCCATCAGGACCAAAACCTCACGCCATAAGAACAGTTTCTTTCCATCTGCTACTGGCCTCTTCAACAAGGCCAAGGACTCCCATTGACATTCATTCACTTATTTAACCCTCGTGCTGCCTTCGGGTCACATGACCCAAAGGTTCATAACGAACCATCGTTGTGTTTACCCAATTTTACCCAATACAAAAACAAATAAAAATAATTTTCTTTTAACCTTCGCAATGTGGGGGGTCTGAGACAGCCCAACGGTTAAAAGAAAATGCTTCACTTTGTTTTTGTATGCGGTAAAGTTGTCGCAATACGACGGTGGGTCACAATGACTGATGGGTCAGAACGACCCGAAGATAACACAAGGGTTAACTATTATAAGTCCATCTAATGGCAATTCAGTATGCATAAGCCACTTTATCTCAGTATCCGATTGCACTATGTTGACCATTCACGCTGCTCATTCTATTCTTATATATATTTTATATTTAAATTGTTGTATTCTTAGATTGTTTAGTTCTTAGAAATAGTTAAACTTTTGTACTTTTACTTAATTTAAGATCTGTATATGTTTAGTGTTTTGCACCTCCCTGCCACAGTAAATTCTGTGTTTGCATAACATACATGGCGAATAAACCAAATTCTGATTCTGATTTTTTCCCAACAGGTACACTCTTGCACTTTTTGAGGTTCTTGCTGTTTAACCCTTGTGTTATCTTCGGGTCGTTCTGACCCATCAGTCATTGTGACCCACCGTCGTATTGCGACAACTTTACCGCATACAAAAACAAAGTGAAGCATTTTCTTTTAACCGTTGGGCTGTCTCAGACCCCCCACATTGCGAAGGTTAAAAGAAAATTATTTGTATTTGTTTTTGTATTGGGTAAAATTGGGTAAACACAACGATGGTTCGTTATGAACCTTTGGGTCATGTGACCCGAAGGCAGCACAAGGGTTAAATGTAACTTGTCTAACTACATGCTCTTATGGTTCTTCCCTTTGGGACTTATTTGGTTTTCACAATGTATGATTCATGTTTGGCTACCTGCAATGTTTGGGGCTATCTCGTTATGATCAGTGACCTATGCACTTCTGTAAAACTCTTGGAAGTCGCTTTGGATAAAAGCGTCTGCTAAATGCATAAATGTAAATGTAACCTTTCAGAACTTTTTAGGAAAAAATATTTAACCTTTTAAAGAGAAAAACATTCTCCAAAAAGGTTGAACAAATATTTTCAAAAAAAAGTTAGCAAACCTTTTATTTTTTGCAAATATCTTTTCAATCTTTCAAAATGTTTATTTGTATTTTTTTTGAAGGGTTGAAAAAATATTTCCAAAAAAAAGGTTTGAAAGGTTAAAAAGATATAACACCATTATATCTTTATAACGCCATAAAAATATAGCACCATGTTGTGACTTAACTCTAAACGTGAGACAGGTTTACTTCCCAACATTTAGAATCCATAACTGTCTCCTTTGCGCTTGTCTGTTCTGGGGGATTTATGGAAGAAATGGGAGGATTTATCATTTCATGAAATATCATAAAACAGACAATTTTTTTCCAAGTTAGTCAATCTGTAGAAAAAGTCATACTTCATCAGAATTCATTGTTGTTTTCCTAGTTTTGGGACTGTGATTGAGTGAGTCTCTCAATCACTTGTGGCCTTCGAAACCCACACCCCCTCCACCACACCCCCCCCCCCTCCTCCACCACACACACACACACACCCCTCCTCCACACACACACTCCCCTCCTCCTCCACCACACACACACACACCCCTCCTCCACACACACACACACACCTCCACCACACACACACACCCCTCCTCCACCACACACACACACACACACACCCCTCCTCCACCACACACACACCTCCTCCACCACACACACCCACACACCCCTCCTCCACCACACACACACACTCCTCCACCACACACACACACTCCTCCACCACACACACACACACACCCCAGTGGCGATCGCAGTGACAGATGAACAAAGCTTCTACTTTGCCAGCGCCTGGGAACACCCCCGGCCGTCACACGAGGGCAGATTCATTCATTCATCGGAGGCTCGCAGGGCTCCCCGACGACCTCATGACCCCTGACCTCCCACAGCTCCCTCGAGACCTGCTGTAGGACACCAGTGCATCGCCCGCTAAACAAACAACAACATGACCATCACATCTGAATAGAAGCAGGTTCAGCCCCAACACTGCTCTGGAGAACATGGTGAGGAGTGCTATAATGCTGGCATTGGAATCTGCCCTTTCCATTAAAACACTCCAAACACAGCCGGTGTGAACTGAAGTAGTTTGCTCTGGTGTTTTTTTTATTTAACCCTTGTGTTATCTTCGGGTCATTCTGACCCATCAGTCATTGTGACCCACCATCGTATTGCGACAACTTTACCGCATACAAAAACAAAGTGAAGCATTTTCTTTTAACCGTTGGGCTGTCTCAGACCCCCCACATTGCGAAGGTTAAAAGAAAATGCTATTTATTTGTTTTTGTATTGGGTAAAAACAACGTTGGTTCGTGAACCTTTGGGTCATGTGACCCGAAGGCAGCACAAGGGTTAAAAAATGAGGCAAGATATGAAACACCTCACAGTGGTTGCCTGGGTGGGGGTCGGGGACAGCATGATTCCAGGCTCGTAGGATCACCTGCTGCGATGAAACTCTGAACACTGCCTCTCCAGTCCTCTGCTGCAGTCCAGTCAAGTCCGTCTCACTTACAGCACTCATCCTCGCTGTGCATGTCAAGGTTACAGCACCCTCTTGTGGATGAATCATATAAATATCCTTTTGTAAGAGATGAACACGACTCCAAAAGTTAGCCAGAAAGTCATAGGTTTATTAGTTAGATTGTGAGGAGGATCTATGTTTTGAACAGCAGATCTCGTTGCGCTGTGTACCCCATCCTCCCCCCCCTCCACACACACATGTAGTAAGCTACCGCCACCGCCGACATGACAACCAGCAGCACCATGGGAACTGCGAGGAAGAGGAGCCAGACCGGAGACTCGCTCACACCTGCGGGAGAGAGACAGTTACAGAGAGACAGGTACCTGGGAGAGATACAGTTACAGAGAGACAGGTACCTGGGAGAGATACAGTTACAGAGAGACAGGTACCTGGGAGAGATACAGTTACAGAGAGACAGGTACCTGGGAGAGATACAGTTACAGAGAGACAGGTACCTGGGAGAGATACAGTTACAGAGAGACAGGTACCTGGGAGAGATACAGTTACAGAGAGACAGGTACCTGGGAGAGATACAGTTACAGAGAGACAGGTACCTGGGAGACATAGGTAGAGAGAGACAGGTAGGTAGAGAGAGACAGGTAGGTAGAGAGAGACAGGTAGGTAGAGAGAGACAGGTAGGTAGAGAGAGACAGGTAGGTAGAGAGAGACAGGTAGGTAGAGAGAGACAGGTACAGGTACCTGGGAGAGATAGGTAGAGAGAGACAGGTAGGTAGAGAGAGACAGGTACAGGTACCTGGGAGAGATAGTTACAGAGACAGGTAGTGAGACAGGTACCTGGGAGAGACCAATCACGTGATTGACTCAACCTAAAAAAGTGTAAGGGGTTGTGATGAACTTAGACCCCCCACCTCACCTCAGGAACCCTGACCCCAGTGACATCATGCCACGGACGCAAGGGCGAGGCACACTCACCATGGTCCTCCATGATGGACAGGGGAGAGACAGAGGTCGTCCAGGTCTCCTCGTCCACTTCAGGCTGGCCAGCCCCATACTCCAGGTCACTCAGGGAATAATCTCTATACGGCTGGTCTCCTGGAGTCTCCACCTGGTCTCCCGGAGTCTCCACCTGGTCTCCTGGACCGCCCCGTCCATACAGCTGCTCTCCTGGGGAATCACCTCCATCCTGCTGGTCTCCCAGCCCGTCAGTCTCCACCTCGTACAAGATGGAGCGGAGAAGCTCTGAGGGGAACATGGAGTCGTTTGAATACAACTGTAGGCTTGGAGTGTTGATTATAGGGCTGCAACAACGAATCGATTATTAAAAGAGTTGGCAACGAATTTCATCGATTCGTTGTGTCGCGCGATTACGCCACTCAATATGTCGGAGATGTTTGAGTATTTAAAAAAAAAAAAAAGTTTAGTTGAGCGCGGAGCGGAGGTAGAGGAAAGGCCATCGGAGAGACGTTGTTGAGTAACATTGTTCTGAAACACATGGCGGAGGCAGAGAAATCAGTACGACCCAAGTCATCCAAGGTGTGGGAGCATTTCACACTAAATACATCGAAACTGTGTTAATTGACCGAGGTGTAGTTTCATATTCGATATTCGTCTCACATTCGGAAGACGCTACTTTGCAGCATCTCGTTAGGGACCGGGTGAAAACAACCCATACCATTTTGAAAAACTTCATTTCAATGAAGTTTCAAATAAAATGATAGAAAATCATTTTTTGGAAAATAGCTTAATCCACGGAAATCTTGTTGTCAAAATCTAAAATATACACCAGATTATTCTAATAAAGTCTGGCCTACATCCACAACCTTTCAATTTTCAATAAAGTTTCAAACAAAACTCAAACAAATTGCTCATCTTGGAAAATAGCATTAAACCCACGCTATTATTAATAACTTTTTCAAAATGTTGTGCCTGTTGGTGCACATTCGGAAGATTTTTAGCACTGTCAGTTCTGTTTTTGAATAAAGGGTTGGAAATTAATGTTTTTTTAACCGATTCATCGATTAATCGAAAAAATAATCGACAGATTAATCAATTATTAAAATAATGGTTAGCTGCAGCCCTAGTTGATTCATTTGTATTCATATAGTGGATTCGTCACTCACATTATGATAGATCGATAGGAAACAGAAACAAGAATTCCATGAGTTCTGAGTTTAGCCTTGAATTGATATTCTCACCACCGTCTCAACATCAAGATGAGTGGTATAGTTGACGTTGAACCCTGGCCTTGGCCTATCATTCTGAAAGTCAGCTTAATTTTTCGGCCGTGGAGGTTGTACAATTTCGGTCAAAATTGGTGTGATACAGATCACCCTGATATCGCAGGAAAAAATGGCAGCAACATACGAAATGTTCACCCTGTGGCGCTTGTTCTGCAGCTAGTCCTTTGGAGCTAGCGACTAGCGAAACTAAGCTAACCAAAACTAGCGCTAGCTAACCAAAACTACTAGCTACGCTAGATAGCTGCACAACAAACCCGCTCAAGGTGATTTCGCAGGCGTCGACTAGCTAGCCAGCCCTGGGCTGCGTTCCAGCCATCTATATTTCTTACGTGCGTTTCCCAAACATGCTCGTAAGGAGTAGGCTAATCTATGCACTTTCAAGAGTTACGAATTTTCAAGAGACACTAGCTACGATGTCTTTAGGAACGGCCCGTAAAACTAAGATTTGTCCTACGATGGATTCTTACGACGCTTTCGGGAAACGCACCCCAGGTCTGTTTGGGCGGGAGGGGGAACCAATGACAAGAGAATTCGATACAACACCGGTTTGTCACGTCATGCAAGCTGTGGCTAACTAGCGCTTGTGGAAGCCTACTTTCCGCCACAAAAACTATAATGTTTCCTAAATTAATGTAACCCGTGCAACGGAACCTTCCAGTAGCCTACACGCATTCCTTTCTGGAATGAAACGCACATTTTGACACCTTCCATGCAAGCACGCTAGAGCTAATAAATTCATTTTGCAGACGCTTTAAAAAGCGACTCAGTTATAGAGAGGAATTATAACCGAGCCCAAACCACACCATTTATCAACCGCTTGCTTTACACTTGCGGGGGCGCAGAATATTAGGACCGTGGTGGTTATTTAACAGCATTATATCTCATAGGTGTGCTGGCCAATGCTTACCTGACTGGGCCAAGACTGTGCTCAACACCAGCAAAAACACACCACTATGAAGAAACATGTTTAGTCCCTCTCACACACACACCTCCTCTGCCCTCTTACATCGAGGTACAGCACTTCTGGGAAACAGCTGTCAGCTCATCATCAATCAACCAATCAAGATCAACTATTGCTACTTGAGACGTCATCCTCTCTATCTGCTGTTCTCTCTGTGCCGCTGATGGAGGTCAGAGGTGAGGTCGTTAGTGTGATCTGATACACCTGGAACAGGAGCGCGTTTCCCCCATAGATATATATAAAGGCCTTTATATCTATGGTTTCCCCTTCAAGACCTGTGGCTCCTCAGGTCAGACACCTGCTCAGGTCAGACACCTGCTCAGGTCGATTGTAGGAAATGAAAGTGTCAAAAATCAAACAGTCTGAGGAAAAATATATTTTAATATTTTATTCCTGTACTTGTGCACAGATATACAGGTTTCTTTCCTCCATGTTAAAACCTGTCTGAGAGAAAGAGGGAAGACTGTAGCTGCCCATTACAGTATATAGATCTCACATTTAACACATGTTTACATTTAAAAAATATGTTAAAATTTCTCTGTGGTTCTTTCGACAGTAAATTAAGACTGAAAAAGAAACGTATGCTTAGTGTGTAGACTGAGTATATGGTGTGTAAACAACAACTGAAAACATTAATTTTATATTTTCAGTATGAAAAAAGTATTACGGTCGTAACAATAAAATGTTGCATAAAATGTTAATGTCTTTCAAAGAAATGACTCACAAACACGTTACACTGGCTTTCCCTTGTCCTAACCTACATAAACAAAAGTAATGATTACAAGTAATAAGCTGAATCAAGGTTTTATTGCTAATTGTAATTTCTGGTGCAACAATGTTGGCACTGAAATCTGTTCTGTCCATTAAAACATTCCCTTCAACACAGAAGATGTGAGTTTAGAACCAGAAGGTTCCTTGGGTATATAAAAAATATTTCAAGAATTATTAATAAAAAGGTTTCCCTTTACTCATCTGCAGTATTAAATGAAATATTGAAAAACGAGGCGTGAATCTGAAATTCTAAAGAGTGAATATTTAATGTAGGCCCTAACAGACAGAACCTTTTCACTCTGAACTCACTTCCTGTTTCCCTTGCATAGTGCAGAGTTACACAGAGGACATACCCCACCTACAATCCAAACTACTGTTTCATTCTGAGTTCCCAGAGTATCTGAAAACCCTGGCACCACAGTCCAACAAGCCAAGCCCATCCCTCTCTCCTGTGGCCTGGCTAGGATGTTGATCTCCTGCTAGGATGTTGCTCATGTGGAGCTCCTGTGCTTCCGTGCTCTCACACGCAGCTTTGCGTGGAAGATCTGTGTGTTTCTGCTACAGCGGCATGGCTGGGATGGATCTATGTACAGCATGGCTTTTAGAGTTGATCTCTGTCCCTCGATACCAACAACCTTCGACATGCAAACATGTATTCCTACAGACGGACAAATTAACAACGTGGGAAAAGAGGGGTTGGGGGGCAGAGGGGCTGGGGGGCAGAGGGGCTGGAGGGCAGAGGGGCTGGGGGGCAGAGGGGCTGGGGGGCAGAGGGGTTGGGGGGCAGAGGGGCTGGGGGGCAGAGGGGCTGGGGGGCAGAGGGGCTGGGGGGCAGAGGGGTTGGGGGGCAGAGGGGCTGGGGGGCAGAGGGGCTGGGGGGCAGAGGGGTTGGGGGGCAGAGGGGCTGGGGGGCAGAGGGGCTGGGGGGCAGAGGGGTTGAGGGGCAGAGGGGCTGGGGGTTGAGGGGCTGGAGGGCAGAGGGGCAGAGGGGCTGGGGGGCAGAGGGCTGGGGGGCAGAGGGCTGGGGGGCAGAGGGGCTGGGGGGCAGAGGGGCAGGGGGCAGAGGGGCTGGGGGGCAGAGGGGCTGGGGGGCAGAGGGGCTGGGGGGCAGAGGGGCTGGGGGGCAGAGGGGCTGGGGGGCAGAGGGGTTGAGGGGCAGAGGGGCTGGGGGGCAGAGGGGCTGGGGGGCTGGGGGGCTGGGACATGAGCTGGAGAAGGAAACAGGTGGATGAATGGAGGGTAAACTATAGGTGAATAAGACAGGATGACGGACAGAGGGAGGGGAGGGCAGGGGGGTAGAGAGAGAAGGAGGGAGGGAGTCCCCCTCCTAAACTGCCCTGGGAGGGGCACTAAGACCAGGGAGACGAGCTGACACGATTCTCCCTCCTCAGTCGTGCTTCTCTCCGTGTCCATACACCTTCCTGAGGCTGGAGTCTAGCACGTAGTCCACACCCCTGGAGAGAGAGAGATGGAGAGAGAGAGGCTCAGTCTGGAGTTACACCTGTACCAGGACACCTTAACCACACCTGTACCCCAAACACACCTGTACCACAACCATACTAGGACCCTCAACTGGTGCGTTGCAACACTTAGAGACATGAATCTAATAACCCTAAACCCCTCCCACACACACAGCCAAACATCTAGCCAGACCTGTCTATGGGTGTGATGATGAAGGGGATGGTGGAGAGGCCGATGGCCGTGGTGGTCCACTTGCGTACGGGAAGGGGCCAGCGTGTGGCGCGGCCCAGCAGGAAGTGGGAGGCGGCACACACGCGGTTGATGGTGAACCCTGGCACTGCCACAGAGGCTAGGGCCTGCCAGACAAACGTGTCCACCACCGCCACCGCCACCCGCGTTGTCCGGCCTGGGGCATCGCCATGAGCCTGGGGGGGGGTCAGAGGTCAGGGAATCGACAGACAGGAAGGAGCATAAAGGAGCTCCTATATGTGTGTGTGTGAGTGTACGTGTGTATACTGAGTGTGTGTGTGTGTACGTGTGTATACTGAGTGTGTGTGTGTGTGTGTACGTGTGTATACTGAGTGTGTGTGTGTGTGTGTGTGTGTGTGTACGTGTGTATACTGTGTGTGTGTGTGTACGTGTGTATACTGTGTGTGTGTGTGTGTACGTGTGTATACTGAGTGTGTGTGTGTGTGTACGTGTGTATACTGTGTGTGTGTGTGTACGTGTGTATACTGTGTGTGTGTACAGTATGTGCATCTCCTCACCTCAGCAGCCTTCCTGCCCTTGTCGACGGCATCCGTGGTAACGTAGGCCGTTGCCACAGCGTAACTCCCCCACACTGCGCTGATGGGCACCAGCGCACGGAACGCCTCACCTACCTCGTTAGCGTAGCCTGGGACACACACACACACACCAGGGTGAGTTCCGGCTAGCTTGTTTTGGTCTGGTCTAGGGGCCTAGTTTGTTAGGACTGCAGTAGGGAGAGATACTGTTTCATGTGACAGTGAAGGATAAAGATTCAGATTTCTTCCTGTCATTCAAATACTCTACTCAGCAATGTGTCAAGGTGAGTGTGTGTGTTTGTTTGTGACAAACACACACACTCGGTGAGAGCGAAGGGCAGAGGGAGGAGATCAACAGAAAGAGAGAGAGGGAGACAGAAAGAGAGAGAGGGGGGGTTAGAGACACACAGAGAGAGAGAGAGAGAGAGAGAGAGAGAGAGAGAGAGAGAGAGAGCTGTGAGGGGGATGTCAGCATAGTTCTACAGCTGGCCCTGGTCTGCATGGTTTAATATAGTAACAGCAGGTCTGAAAGTGACCCTGGCCCAGACCACTTTACTCTGCCCACAGAAAATGTCAATATGTCCTATAACTGGCACTGGTTTTTCCCTGTGCCAGTACAACTAGGGGGCTGACATCAATCCTACAAAATAACCAATATCAATATACTTTTGACCAGGCTGAGAAACTAGGCTAAAGATTTCCTAGCCAACTGATTACATCTGCTTGGCGTGGCTGGTTGTGACAGGGTAGGCTACTTCCTGGGTAGGCTCAAAAAACTCCTCAGTCAACACTTCACCTTACAGTTGTATCCGCGTAAAAACATCAACCAAGTAAACATATATACGTAGCCAACATAAAACTAGTCTGGTTATACGCATTAACCAAAGTTACGTGTGCTGCGCTACATTCATCAGACAGCAAGCTAGGATATCGGAGATCGTGCCTCTGAAGTACAGGAGTATTCCCTGCTTGGCGTTCGCTTCAAGGGTGTCAACCCAGCCGGCCTTGAATTACTCTAGGTGTTGACTTAGCTAGCTAGTTTCGTCAGAGTCCATAGCGTGGGGCACCATAGACGCTTGGTCTCCCAGTTCCTAGAGTCAGTGCCAGTGGCAACTGTAGGATGGCATAGTACAAGCACTAATACTAATGTTGCTATCCCATTTCGATCGTTTTACCCTGGATTTTAAATGCTATAAATAGATATTTTACAACCAAGTCAAACTGGCTTTTCAGCTCGCTTCCTCTCTTCGCTAGGAAAGCTGTCCTTCGAGTTCCGCTCAGCAAACCAAGGACAACATCTCGATTCCGACAAACGAAAACAGACTACAGCATACATCAACATACCTAGGAAGCGGACCCATGTGTCACGATAAATATCCACCTCCTTGCTGGTTTTTATTTCAACTGGCTCCATGCTTTCTCTTTACTCCATCACCGTAGTACAGACTAGTTCAATTCCAGTGCGTTGACTGATCGTCCCACAACTACAGCTTGTGGGAGCGTCTGCATGTTGTGTAACTGTTTCACAGAGAGATCTTCAAAATTAGCCAAGAGAAACCTTTTTCCTGAATTATTAAAATAAATATTCATTACGATAGGTTCTAAAATATTACTAGTAATGTTGCTGTAATTTTCTATGTAAGAAGGCACGAGGTTGAAACTTACCGTCCCAAGAACGTAATTGTGAGAGAGTCTCTAATAATTTGACGAATCCATAGTCTGAGCACCCGGAAGTTTGCGGATACAAAAATGTGATTTAGCGGTCATTCTGCTTTGATTAGATTATGATATGGTTAATAACACTATCCAGTGCAAATTAAACATGACGATTTATGTTAATATACTTGCCTGTGTTTTCATGAATTATATGTTAACTGTTATATCAGCTTGATTACGCGGACATTTAGTCTAATATGTATGCGAAACTGGTTTATCGGTTAGGAATTGTTCTGCTTGCTAGGAAATATTGAGATGATTCTTTTTTTTGGACGTGCAAGGAGTTGTCCTTGAATAGCCTAGCACGTCCAAAAAAAAGAACAAAAATATATAATAAATAACTGCATCAGTGGCCATACATAGCCTACTTATTCACAACAGCATATTTGTCTAGAAAGATTTCATGAAGATGAATGTGTCTCTCATCATCTGCTGGAATAAATAAAATGCGGACAAGCGTGTGAATTTGAGTGGCAGTCGAATAAGCAAACGATAGGACGCCATGCAAACCGATAAACCAATGGCAAGGATGCGAACATTTTATGGGTGGGATTATAGATAACGATGGCCGCCGCCACAAGCAAATTTTGCAGAGAAATCAGAGTACTGCATTTGATCTGTGTTCATCAAACCATGGCTTCAAAAATACTTTGGATGCTTGTCTTGTTTTCTCTTGCTTTAGGTCAGTGTTTTGCCGACGATGGTCATCATGAAATGGAGGAGTTTCTTAAAAGGGAACACTCGCTGTCCAAGCCCTACCAAGGTATGTTGGCTATCTGTATTGTCCAACTGAATGAGAATGTTCGAGAGTGCTTCAATGCATTCCCGCTAGTGTTTCCTGAAAACTATATTTCCTCCCATGCTAAAGATTGCAGTCTGACTTTTGTGTTGCGTATACAAGCGTACACTCATTGACGAAATTAAGATTTAAATTAGTGATTCCAAGTCAGTTTATAGTTGTGTTGAAGACTGCTATCAATGTCAGCTTACTCAACGGTCCCGAGAGAACAGCTAGTTACACACTTCGGACTCCTCCGCCTTTAATACCTCGTCCGTTATCAGAGCTATTTATGACTTTATGAGTTTCACGTCAGTTTTATTTCTTGAAGACTCCCCGCCTTGTTGACAGCTGTCAATGTGATGATTTGTTTGTTGAGGCGTGGGGTCTTTTGGCTCTTCCCACTGGGAGTTGATGGGCGATGCCATGGTTACCACGGATCAGGTGCGGTTAACACCTGACCTCCAGAGCCGACAGGGGGCGGTGTGGAGCCGCATTGTGAGTACATTACTACACTCATGCTGTCGAGATACACAGGTACAGCCAGGCAAAAACAATAATAAAAGTAATCCGTAAAACGGTTAAGTTACAGATAAGATAATGAACATATGAAACATTATGATATTGTTTGGCTGATGAAATAGAAACCTCCCTCCTTTGTCTCTCTCTGCGCGTGTTCTGTCTGTCTCCAGCCCTGCCGTCTCAGAGACTGGGAGCTACAGGTGCACTTCAAGATTCACGGCCAAGGAAAGAAGAATCTGAACGGGGATGGCCTGGCTATTTGGTACACCAAGGAACGCATGCAGAGCGGTAAAGACATTTACACTTCTGACTGAAACACAGTCCTCTACCCGGGACACATGTTCCGTAATGGCCACCACATCACCTGACCCTACAAGGTGAAAGACAGGTCTGTGTGTTCTGCACAGGTCCTGTGTTTGGGAACAAGGATAACTTCACGGGTCTGGGTGTGTTTGTGGATACGTACCCCAACGAGGAGAAGCACCTGGAGGTAGGAGATTACCAGCACACTCATAACACTGATATATTATATTATAAAATCATATATTTACACACTTTCATCCAAAGATGCTGCATGTGGAGAGTGCAGCTGAAAATCAAGGATCAGAAGTGCACAGTTCTCGAAGGGCTTTTGGTGAATCAAGGAGGAGTCTTGTTTACCAGACACCGTGTAAAGTACCATCTCAGCTACCAAGTGTGGTTCCACAGAGAGATAATACCACAGAGTAGTATTCAGTTGTAGAAGATTAGAGTTCTTTCATCATGGGACATAACTCTCCATAGCATGTCTTTATTTCTGCCTGTGATATTCATGATATTCTAGATGTTCAGGACTCTTGCATAAAGTGCTGAGGTGTTGCATGTGTCACTTCCTGTCTTATCTAAGTCAACATGTCCTGTGGTGAATAGAGCAGGGTCTTGAGTTCAGTAAAACCACATCCCCCACCACTCAGACACACACACACACACACATACACACTCACAGACAGACACACACACAGAAACACACACACACACTGCAGCCGGAGAGGTAGAACAGTCAGCCTGCCCCAGACCAGGTTAGTTTCCCAGCTGAAGTTGCCATAGTAACTGAGCTCCAGCCATGTTGAAATTGCTTTGTGGAGCCGAACCATGACACGTATAAATGAGACCAACCGACACAAGCCTGGCTCGTTTGGTAAACCAGCTTCATGGAACAGCCAGGCTAGACTTGTGTAAACATGTTTTGAGTTGTGCTCCTTGTCTTTCTTACGCAACCTCATGGAAACAGGCGCAGAAGAAGAGATACACCCCTCGCACACAGGTACCACATCTGTAAACCCCCTGTCCCTAGACCTTACCCCCTGTCCCCACGGGGCCCCTGTCCCCTAGACCTTACCCCCTGTCCCCACGGGGCCCCTGTCCCCTAGACCTTACCCCCTGTCCCCACGGGGCCCCTGTCCCTAGACCTTACCCCCTGTCCCCACGGGGCCCCTGTCCCTAGACCTTACCCCCTGTCCCCACGGGGCCCCTGTCCCCTAGACCTTACCCCCTGTCCCCACGGGGCCCCTGTCCCCTAGACCTTACCCCCTGTCCCCACGGGGCCCCTAGACCTTACCCCCTGTCCCCACGGGGCCCCTAGACCTTACCCCCTGTCCCCACGGGGCCCCTAGACCTTACCCCCTGTCCCCACGGGGCCCCTGTCCCCTAGACCTTACCCCCTGTCCCCACGGGGCCCCTGTCCCCTAGACCTTACCCCCTGTCCCCACGGGGCCCCTGTCCCTAGACCTTACCCCCTGTCCCCACGGGGCCCCTGTCCCCTAGACCTTACCCCCTGTCCCCACGGGGCCCCTGTCCCCTAGACCTTACCCCCTGTCCCCACGGGGCCCCTGTCCCCTAGACCTTACCCCCTGTCCCCACGGGGCCCCTGTCCCCTAGACCTTACCCCCTGTCCCCACGGGCCCTACCCTTTGAGGCCCTCCAATCAGCATGCTGCCTCTTCCCTCCCAGTCTAGTGGGCTCATGTTGTGGTTTTGTGATTGGTGTTATTGTTTATTACTAATTATTCACTGGTTACGTCTTGATGCTGTGTGGTTAGATGTATTCCATCTGATTGGTATGTGTGGTGATTATCAGACATGCATAGAAACTTTGTTCATAAAAATGTGAATTCCCCCCCCCCCCCCCCCTCCAGAGGATCTTCCCCTTTGTGCTGGCCATGGTAGGGAACGGCAGTGTGAGTTATGACCACGAGCATGATGGTCGTCCTACAGAGCTGGGTGGCTGTAACGCCATGGTGCGCAACCTCAACCACGACACCTTCCTCTTCATCAGATACGTACGCAGGAGGCTCACGGTGAGAGCTCACACACGCACACACGCTCTCTCACACACATGGTACAATCACACACTCTGACACACAAGATACACAACTTTCATTTATCCTATAACTAAAATAACCCAACACGTGGATTAGCTGTCATGCGGTGTAGGGGTGTTTATCCTGGAGAGCGGTCCTGAAATAGATGCTAGCTTCTTCACACACACCACATGCAGCAAACAGGCCAGAACTCTCACACGCGTGTCAGCTGTATAGTGAACCAGACATGGCAACTAGTCAACAAGTACTGGACTCACGCTGCACTGAGATGTTCCTATGTACTCCAACTCTCTTTGTCTCCCTCTCTTTCTCTCCCTTCACTCCTTCTCTCTTCCTCGCTCCCTCTCTCTTCCTTTATCTCTACACCCTCCTCTCTCCTTCCTCCTTCTGTGTCTTCTTCTGTCTCTCTCTCTCTCTCCATCCCCCCTCCCCCCTCCCGTAGATCATGATAGACATCGAGGGCCAGCATGACTGGAGAGACTGTCTGGATGTGCCGGGGGTCAACTTGCCTCAGGGTTACTACTTCGGAGCGTCCGCCATGACAGGAGACCTGTCAGGTGATGATCACCCTCCTCCCTCATGATCTCATCATATTGATGTCACTTCCTTGGCAGATAATCATGATGTTGTTTCCTTTACAGACAATCATGTTGTCACTTTCGTTACAGACAATCACAATGTCACTTCCTTTACAGACAATCATGATATAATTTCCTTGAAGCTGTACCAGCTGACCGTGGTTCGCAGCCTGAAGGAGGAAGAGGAGGAGGAAGAGGAGATCACCATACCCAGTGTAGACAACATGGATCTGTTACGATGTACGACTCACGCAGACCCACCCCTGGGAGGAAGGGCTCGAAGATCTCACATGAGTCTCTGTGACTCCCGCTTCATTATTTTTGTATTTCTCTCCATATTTTATCTTTTTGTGTTTGTATCCCCCTCTCGCTTTGTCTCTCTCTCTCTCTCTCTCTCTCCCTGCTCCAGTGGGTCAGGAAGAAGAAGGGATGACCAGTGTGGCCATGTTCTTCATGATCCTGTTCTCCCTGCTGGGGGTGTTCCTGCTGGTGGTTGTGAGCCTGGTGGTTTACAGCCACTGGAGCGAGAGCCGACGCAAGCGCTTCTACTGAGGAGGGAGAGAGAGAGATGGAGGACGAGAGAGATGGAGGAAGAGAGAGATGGAGGAAGAGAGGGGTGACCTTCCTCCACCACTACAGCTGGGTCAGATCTGGACGGAGATGTTGAATGAGTGAGCGGTCTCCAGAGGAGTCCTCCAGACAGACTCACCCTGACAGACCTGCTCCCCCACAGCTGGCGGTCTCCAGAGGAGTCCTCCAGACAGACTCACCCTGACAGACCTGCTCCCCCACAGCTGGCGGTCTCCAGAGGAGTCCTCCAGACAGACTCACCCTGACAGACCTGCTCCCCCACAGCTGGCGGTCTCCAGAGGAGTCCTCCAGACAGACTCACCCTGACAGACCTGCTCCCCCACAGCTGGCGGTCTCCAGAGGAGTCCTCCAGACAGACTCACCCTGACAGACCTGCTCCCCCACAGCCTGCGGTCTCCAGAGGAGTCCTCCAGACAGACTCACCCTGACAGACCTGCTCCCCCACAGCCTGCGGTCTCCAGAGGAGTCCTCCAGACAGACTCACCCTGACAGACCTGCTCCCCCACACCATGCGGTTTCTCCAGCCCACAGAACAGCCACGGTCTGCAGTCTCTAACGATTCCTGTTCCCACCCTCCACCAACCAGGCCTTATACTCCACACTTACACACGCAGACAGATGAAGCGTTTACAGCTGGTTGACTTTGTGTTCAGGAGCCTCCAGGGCTCCAGGGCACCAGGGCCCCAGGGCTCCAGGGCTGGCTAGATACCGTCTCTAGCCTCTTTGACAAATCTCTCCTCTGCCTTCATTTGTAAAGCTGACAGGTGAGCCAGGAGACTCCTGGCTCACCAGGCTCCTGGTCTGTAAGGATCCGTGTGTCATGGATACATGCTCATCACAGAGCTGCCAGGTGGTTTGTTATATATTCATTCAGCAGATGCTGAGGGGGGGGGGGGCAGGGGGGCTCAACCCGTGACTTCTTGATCTGTAAATGTTCGACCACTGAGCTACACCCACCATAGTCTCAATGATCCTATAGTGCTGGGGTCAATCTGAATGTACATTGTTAGTGTAGTGTGCATGAAGGTCATCTTTTGGCATCCTGTGTTCCGGTGAGACTTTGATTAATTTATTCAATTTTAAGTTTATTTGACGTTGTTGTGTGATGTTATTGCTTTAGCCACAGCTTGTCTGACTCCTTTATACTTTTTTTTCAATATGCAGTTAACCACATCCTTGCACACGCTACTTAGATTAAAATAGTATGAGTTTGTACTTTGCATTGACAGGTGAGGGGTCCCTGGTAGAGTTGATATCATGTTCCCGGGTTCCTAGCGTTAGGAAATCTCTGTTTTATTAACTATTTATCTACAGTAACAAGCAAATACGAAAGCATTTTTGCGCGTGTGTGCGTTTGCGCGTGTGTGCGTGCGTGTGCCTAAACCCAGAAGTATCTTGTTTACCTTCCTGATGTTCCACTAAACAAACATCTGCCAATAAATTCCAACGACCTGCACAGTGAGAGCCCAGCTTCCCCCTGCTCCTCCTACACCTGCACAGTGAGAGCCCAGCTTCCCCCTGCTCCTCCTACACCTGCACAGTGAGAGCCCAGCTTCCCCCTGCTCCTCCTACACCTGCACAGTGAGAGCCCAGCTTCCCCCTGCTCCTCCTACACCTGCACAGTGAGAGCCCAGCTTCCCCCTGCTCCTCCTACACCTGCACAGTGAGAGCCCAGCTTCCCCCTGCTCCTCCTACACCTGCACAGTGAGAGCCCAGCTTCCCCCTGCTCCTCCTACACCTGCACAGTGAGAGCCCAGCTTCCCCCTGCTCCTCCTACACCTGCACAGTGAGAGCCCAGCTTCCCCCTGCTCCTCCTACACCTGCACAGTGAGAGCCCAGCTTCCCCCTGCTCCTCCTACAGTCCCCCCCCTCCTCCCCCCCCTGCTCCTGGAACAGGAGGAGAAGGCAGTGTGATGTAGGTTAACCCTCGTGCTGCCTTCGGGTCACATGACCCAAAGGTTTATAATGAACCATCGTTGTGTTTACCCAATTTTACCCAATACAAAAACAAATACAAATAATTTTCTTTTAACCTTTGCAATGTGGGGGGTCTGAGACAGCCCAACGGTTAAAAGAAAATGCTTCACTTTGTTTTTGTATGCGGTAAAGTTGTGACGGTGGGTCACAATGACTGATGGGTCAGAATGACCCGAAGATAACACAAGGGTTAAGCACATTGTTCTGACCCCATCTAGGTAGTCCAGTCTAGATTATGTTATCTGAACAGTGTGCTGACACACAGCGGAGATGTAACTCACCCCAGACAAGCCCTCTGAGCATGTCCAGCTACTTCACTGGTTCCCTGTGTTCATGATGGGTTTTCCAACTGTTTTGTTGCAGAACTGAGAACTGAAGCTGTACTAAGACTGTGTTGTATTTTCTGGGGAGAGGGGTGTGAAACAGGCTTCATGAACAACATCATGACTGGGTCATTAGGACTTGCATCCCTGAAGGCTTGTTTCAGTCTCAAGGGGAAACAAGGAAACTCAAATAACAGCAAGAGATGAGAAAACAAGAACAGAGCCTCGGTTGTGCCGATGTTTATTTTTATTATAAAAATAAAATATAAATGATGAGCCAAGAGCACACATCAGATCCCGTGCTAAATCAAAGCATCAAATGTATTATTATGATTCATTATCCACTCTTAGTTTGGCTTGATCTGAGTGATAGAAAAAAAACATGAAAGGGGATGCCCTTTTACACGTCCACCTTTTCCTCAAGCATTGGTATTTTTCTTTGTTTTGGCAACAAACAAAAAATAGAAAAATGAAATGATCATATTTCCGCTCACACAAATCAAACAACATCGACTGGACACTTTCCATCTATGGTTTAAAAGAGAAAAATGCGCGAGAAAAAAATACATCAAAGAAACGTGTTTACAAATTTAACAGAGCAACCTAGTTTATAGGATAAGTGTGTGTACATTGTGTACATTGTTGTCTTTATCATTAGGCCTATGTGAAATGCAAGGACAGTGCAGCTATTGTTAGGTAGATAATTCGGGTTTAGCTAGGCTTATACCGGTTTGGCTAGGTTAACGATAAATTCTGTGCTAAATTCTCCACTCAATTTCGTGACATGATCCAGATCGCCTACATTAGGTCAAGTTACACGTTTATTGAGGGTAGAAGGCAACAAAAAATATCAGTCAACGGAAAGTCCTCGGGATGGAAAATTAGGACATCTAAGGTGTTGTTTACAAAGACAACACGGGCGCCTTGACAAGTCAAGCACACAAGAGAACTGGCCAGAGACCATGGGGATGAAGACGAGAAAAAAACATGTAAAAGATAGATTAAATAGTCATATGTTCAACAAAACCTTTGCATTCGACACTCTCCTTCAGCTAACACAATAAACAACGTGTTATCTCCGTGACAAGCATGAGTATTACTCTTAACATATTAGAATGACAACAGACTGGATTTATATCCAATATGTCACAATGTACTAACAAAAAACAAAGGATACATTTAAAGTTTTTTTTTTTTTTTTTTATAACCACGGAGCTCCCCATCGGGAGGTACACAGCATACACGCAAAACACGCACCAGTGGTACTGTAGCAACATACAAACATCGTTTTATATTTTTTTGTTTTCTTAAACAAAGACAAATATACCAAACGTGGTACAGTGCGACATTTACAGATATTAATATTGCTTCAACTGGCAACCACAGACAAACAACAGATAGGTATTGCAGCATATCAGTGGGTTTTAGTTTTTTTGCATAGCCTACTTAGATACAGCACAGAGGCGCAGAACAGGACAGATAGAAGGGCTGGATGAAGAAAGAAACAGGCTTTGGATGGTAAGCTAAACAAACGGCTTGGGGCTTTTCTCAGTGGATTGCACCACTTGTGCCACACCACGGACGTGATACACACAGTCCACCCACTCTTAGCTGTACACATGACCAGACGGCATCAGCACGGGGTCCGCTGTATCGAGTTGTTCTTTCGAACAGAACCCCCCAGAGTACGCCGTGCGGTGCGTCTCCGGGGCTGTGCTACACGGCTGTGTGCTGGGACGTTAATTCCCGTCTGAGAATAACAAACTACAGCGCTGCGGGGGTTTCTAGCTCCAGGCGCAGGGCCCGGGGTGTCTGTACACGGTCTACATGGAAGCAACCCAGACTGGCTAGGGTTACACAGTCTGGAGCTAGCTAGGAACCATACACCCCTGCTAGCTAGCTCAAGAACCACATTCCTCTTGGAGCGCATCTTCTTGAGACAGCAGAGAGGTAGGAGATGGGGGATGACAACAGGGACAAAGAAGGGAGAGAGAGAGAGAGAGAGAGAGAGAGAGAGAGAGAGAGAGAGAGAGAGAGAGAGAGAGAGAGAGAGAGAGAGGGAGAGAGAGAGAAAAAAAGAGGGGTATCAAGCACCTCTGTGAACATTAAACAAAACGGAAAACAGGCAAATAAAAGCTGTATTTTGACAATATACAATCATATATAATTGCCTGTCATTCACACGTGCACCAGCACAACAGACACGCTGTTTAAACAATGACACTACGTTCAATTAGCGTCACTACCAGCAGAGAATGGATGTTGTTTGTCCATGATTGACTAAATAGCCCTTTAACTAGGTAAACATGAGAAAGCCAGAGAGACAAATATGTTTGGCAATGATAGTGCATGTTAACAGGTTGAGCACAGAGACTGTAAAAATACTCCCCCCCCCCCCTCAAACACACTCACACTTCCCAATTCAACACAGCAACGCCCTCCCCATTTCATCATTTAACATTCGAACACAATGAACTCGAAGCATTATCTCAAAAGACATCCAATCCAAAAAAACAAAACATAATAATACTACAGGGAGCAGCTATATAAATGTCTGTTTTTCTGAAACTCATTCAACATGCTCTCAGGTCATATTAAACCAGCTAACCTGGAAAGTATTGAATCAAAGAATACAGAGCCCACCCCAGGATTGGACAGATCAATTTAGCTAGAGGGTTTTAGAGGCCCTCAGCCCTGCTCCAGAGGCCACAAGCTCGTCACACAGCCAGAGCTTCTCTCAGAGCTTTCCAGCGTCTCCAAACCACATCCTGTCATCGCAGAGACAGACCCCACCACACTAGCCTAACAGCCTCTGAGCCCTGCTGCTAACGCTAGCCTAACAGCCTCTGAGGCCTGACCCTGCTGCTAACGCTAGCCTAACAGCCTCTGAGCCCTGACCCTGCCCAACATGTACACTGTTTGCCCCCTTCCACCTCCCCTACCCCCCCCTCCTCCGCTCTGAAGAGAGGTATGCTCGTACCACACTCGCTCCACTCAACCCTTACCCAACCTCTCCCCCCCAGGTGTGTGTGCTGGGCGGGGCTAACTCAGGGGGGGCAGGGCTAACTCAGGGCAGTAGGCCCTCTCTAAGCCCCTGGTGCTCCACAACAACATGATGAAACCAGAGACCAGCCAGCTAAACTTAACTCGGCACACACACCAGGGACACGCGCGCATGTGTGTGAGGCACACACACCAGGGACATGCGCGTGAGTGTGAGGCTGTACCAAAACAGCAGTTGGAAGGTTGGTTTGGCCTTATAGGCGATCACTTGTGTGTTTTGCTGTAAGACATTTTTCAAGTGATCTACAACTATGATTGAGAGACGTGCTACGTCACCAGCTAACCTACAAACAAACCCTGTGTTCTCACTAGGTTCCCTACGTGACCTAAAGCCCAGTGAGTTGTGCTAGACCTCAGGGCACTTTGATATGCCAAATATGTCCACACACTGACCAATCCCATAATATTCTTCCACTATACTCTTAAGCAGCCCCAAGTTTACAGCTTTGTCACCGTTAACCTTTATTATAATGGCATTGATTAAAGCATGTAAATATACAGTAAATACAAACAGAAAAATGCGTGAAAGAATGATGAGTGGTGCTTGGAGGACGGACTCTTCACATCAGTCCCTGATCTGTGTGTCCTGCAAGTCTGTCAGCCCTTCATACACAGCTGTCCTCCCCACACAAACCCTTACATCACCGCCCACACACACACCCTTACATCACCTCCCACAGGCAACACAACCGTACAGATACACACACACACACTCTCAGGGTTATTAATAGAGCAGGCAGAGCGCTGTCAGAGTGCTGTCAGAGCGTCAGCAGCCAGTCTGGGATGGACTCTTGTCCCCTGGACCTCCCCCATCAAATAGTCTGGTCCTCCCTCCCCCCCCTCCTCCCTCCCTCCCTCCCTCCCTCCCCTCCTCCCTCCCTCCCCTCCTCCCTCCCCCCTCTCCCCTCTCCCTCCCCCCTCCTCACCAGCCTGGCTGACCCCTGAACACACACTGGCAGACACGAGGCACAGTGTGTCTGTGTGAGAGGGGTCTGGTGTTGTTGAGTTCAGACAGAAAGAGAGAGAGAGAGAGAGACACAGCCTGCCTGTAGTCCCCCCGTCCTCTATTCTGGACAAGTCCAGAGAGGGAAGAAGACAGTCTGGAGTGACATCACCATGCAGCTGTGGCCCATATTACACACACACACAGAGCTTTGGAAGAAATAAGATGAGCCAGTGTTGTGTCTCTGGCCAGACTTTCTGATCTGGTGAAACTGGTCTTTGTCTCAAATGTGAGGGTGGGTGAGGATCAACTGTTAGCAGAGCCACAAAACAACAAACAAACAGTTACTTCCTTGAATCAGAGCAACTTGGGCTTGTCATCATCATCACCGTCGGCGACGTTCTCAAACGTCACAGTTGTAAACCACCACCAGGGGGCGTCAGCAGAGCGCTCTGCGGCCGCGTCACTTCCTGGCGACGACGATGATGAAGATGCTGAGCGCGTCACCGCGGCAACGCCCCCCCAGCTTTGCCCCGGCCGCCCTGGCAAGCGAGGCGGCGGGTCACACCAGCCGGTCCCCCCTGCTGGGGACGGGGCTGGGGGCTGGGCTAGGGCTGGGGGCGTGGTCTTTGTGTCTGAGGGCCTGCCGGTGTTCGGAAGAGCAGCAGCCGTTGCCCCCGGCGCCCTGGCACGCGCTGGCGTCCTCGTCCACCTCGTCCAGGCGGCACACGCACACCTCGATCCCAGAGTCGCCCGTCACGTGTCGGCGCCGAGTCACCAGCTCCTCCTCCTCCTCCTCGTCCAATGGGGCTTCGGCATCCTCCTCCTCCGGGGATTCCGATTGGCTGGCGGCCCCGGCTACTTCCTGCTCCGGTGTTGATGAAGTTGAGGCTGGCTCCGCCTCCACTAGGGGCTCCAGTACCACGGAAGCTTCTGATTGGCTGGCAGTGGCAGGCAGAAGGATGATGGGCGTGGTCTCGGGGGGGATCTCTGAGTAGGGTGGGGGTGGGGTCGGAGGGTGACCTACGACCTCCTCATAGTCTGGGAGCTTACAGTCCGTCCAGAACCCTGGAGACAGGACAGATGAAGCAACCTTGTTACCACTGACCCCCTATGCAGAGTGTGTTTGTGTAGTGTGTGTGTGTGTGTACAGTGTGTGTCCTCACGCAGGTTGAGGGGCGGGGGTGTGATGAAGGAGCTAGAGGCTCCCTGATAGGCCATCAGACTGATCTCTCTCTGCCTCTGTTCCTGCTGCAGACGCATCTTCACACGCCGGTGACGGTACGCACAGCAGCAGCTCAGCATGATGATGAGAGTCCACACCAGCCAGAACCCTGCACACACACACACCGCATATACACACACAGCATATACACACACACAGCATGGAGACACACACACAGCTCGTCAAATAAGCTCTGACCAAAATAGCATGCCCAATATCTGACACCAAAGTTGACTTTAATACACTTTCATAAATCAGTATCGGGTGTGGAATAATCTCACATTTCAACTGCAACATGTCTAACAAGACAAACACTAATGTGTTTACAACAGACAGAACCAATATCCAGTGTTTAAGTCGTGAGTGCGGGTGCAGAAGCTGTGCTAGGGAACTGAATAGCTGTGAGAGGCACCTACACCAGAGCTCGTAGTAGTAAGTGCAGCACTCCGTCTCTCCGCAGCAGTATCCCATCTCACAACGGTACTGCTCGTTGTTCACCCCGAAACAGAACTCCTTCCCCTGCGCACACACAGGATGTCCACACGGTTATATACAAGGCGAACCACCCCACACACACGGTAGCAACATGGACATAGCTCTACGTATATTAGCACGACGGTTTCCCACATCTTCGAAATAACTCTGTTATTGCTAATTACATGTGTATGTTGGAAAGGACAAAGACCGCTAGTTGGGAACAGCAGGATCATGGATTCCAAGGTGCCTGTACTTATTCCGAACAGCGAATCAACTTGAACAAGGGGAAACGGACGTGGGATTGTGTGGGCTTTTTTATATATATGTGTAGCTATCGAAAGGGTGTCCATTTTCTCAAGAAGATTTTTGTTGAGCTAAAAACGACAAACAATTCAGACCAACATCAAACCAACGTTTTAAAGAGAGCGTGGGAGTACTCAACAACTGACAATACACTGGCACAATTACTTTTACTAAGAATATTATACACATTAGTCAAGTAATAATGTCATCTCATCAATAATCTGTCGTTGGGCGTATAAATTTAGTAGCTTCAGAGAAGACACGTTGAATGGCAGTTTTTTTTTACCATGTATTGCACGATAATTATATCCAGTAGTGTAGCTTCTGATCACAAAACATTAGCGTTTACCAAATGTGATGTCATTATCGGTTACATGGATATTAGCGAGAAAACAATCGATCTAACTACAAAACAAGAGGGAGTTAACTTCCCTGGCCGGGTTGTCTCGTCTTGATTGACGTCTTCTCAGTTCTAGGGAACTGGAGGTGGCTAACTATAACTAGCAACGACGTTATACATTTTATATTAATGATTACATTAAGTATTTCGATAATGGTGTGGTTCAGTATCAACAATCTAGCCTTGCCAAAGTTAACGTCGCTAAAAGTTGGGGTTAAACAGCTAGTCTAGCTAACGAGCTGTGCCCAAAGTTCCTTTCGCTATGTGGGAAAACAAAAACGCACAATAGAAGGCCTACTCCCAGCTGCGACCACGGCCTCGATTAAAACAGCTGCCGCTCTATGGGCGCAGACTCTATCTTACCTGCACCAAACATGTCCCGGTACAAAGCAGACCTATAAGGGATCCCAGTGTTTTCTGCGGCATTTTCTGGGTTTTTGGCCGGTATCACGACTGAAATCATTAAGCAATTTATCCTGAACGCAAATGAACAGTCAATTCCAACCGTTACGTATTCGACATGGTCCCCGGTCGGAAGACGGATACTGATGATTCCAGCCGCATGAAACAGCGGGTGTTGATTACTAGCCACTAGAGGGCGATGTGGTGTCGTGATGCAAACACCGCACACAGCAGGTTAGAAATAGTAAATAGGATTAAATCAACCTGAAAATAATTACACATTAAACTGATCAATCGCGACTTGAAGCGACATGGTATCAGTATTAGTATACAAAGTTGCACGAAGTAGCTAGAGCTAATTGCCTGGGAGAACTGTAGCTACAGTAAGTGGTTTAAGGCATATCTTATTTTGGTGTCCTGGTGTGTGCTAGTACTGCTTTGCAACAAGGAAAGCATTCAACAGTAGTATGTACATAAAATATACAGTGTATCAATGTATTATAATACCATATATGATTTACATAATGTCTTAATCAGACATACTAAACTTGTGTGCTGTTACTTTAGGACTAGTAGTGGCTAGGTACGCCCCTTAGTCATTGTTTATGTGTACGTCACGGCTGCTATAGTTACGGATTGCTTCGCAGCTGTGCTGATCTAATCCATTCAACCTGAACAAGACCTACACCAGCAGAGCTACCATGGTAAGTTACTTAGTTAGAGCTACTGAAGTCTTCCTTGTTTTTGAGAAGAGACTTGTCATAAACTAAAGCTGGCTCGTAGTAACAGCATATAACTTTAAGTTATAGTAGCGGTACAGTAGCTAGCAAGTTGGGTTTATTACAGTAGGCGTATACAGCTTTCTTCGTTAGCGTAGGCTTATGTAATACTGCACTAACCGTGAGTCCTCCTAGTTAACATAGGGTTGATGTTTTTTAATTAACTTAAGTTGTCTACATCCCTATTGTCAAATCGTAATTTTATGTAAACTATGCGGTGGCAAACGCATGCTGTCTATGACAGCCAATCCAATTGTTGATGAATAAATTAGAATAACTGTCTGAAATTCATGTTTATCAAGTGCGTGTGGGGTTAACATAGCACTGGCTCATCCTTAAATAGATTCCCTCCGTTTTCATCATGCAGCCCTCATATTCCCAATTTAGTGGCATGTGCCTTATTAGCCAACTTTAACAGTTGTTTATCAAACCCTGCAATAGAGCAATCCGCTACAACGTGACTATAGATCTAGCTAGCCTGCTGTTAAATAGGTTATCTAGCTGGCTCCTGAAGTGCAGACACATCAGTCTGCATCTTAATGCCTCTAAGGGCTGAGCCAAAGCCTCAATCTCGCGCCACCAGGAGCACAATCCACTTGGCCCGCACGCGCCTCATCACAACCGTCCAATCAGAACTTGGCTCCTCAAGACTATATAGAGGCAAGCCATGTTAGCCAAGAGACTAGAGGCTAAATCTGTGCTTAGTGCTTCTTGCTGTATGTGTGTCACTGCAACACACCTGTGCACACCTGAGCTCCTGTTCCTTATAAATCTATCTGTGACAATCCGAGCCAATCAGAGCTACGCCTCACCTGATTGGTGTTCGGCTGGTGTGTCATGTTCTCTGGAGGAATCCTTCCATTCATCCCACATCACTCCAGAAGTATATTGTTTACATGTTACATTCACATTTGATCCATTTAGTCATTTAGCAGACGCTCTTATCCAGAGCGACTTACAGTAAGTACAGGGACATTTCCCCTGAGGCAAGTAGGGTGAAGTGCCTTGCCCAAGGACACATCGTCATTTGGCACAGCTGAGAATCGAACCGGCAACCTTCTGATTACTAGCCCAATTCCCTAACCGCTCAGCCATCTGACTCCATATTTAGCAGACCATTCCATCCAAAGCGTGGTGCAGATACTGAAAGCACAGGAGAAGTTAAAGGATCATCTAAAAGTGTTTCGGTGGTCAGAGTCCAGTAGCGGTCTATATTGAGCAGAGCCAGTGCAGATGAATCCAGACCTCAGCCTCCAGGTGTGCTGCAGACCTCAGCCTCCAGGTGTGCTGCACACCTCAGCCTCCAGGTGTGCTGCAGACCTCAGCCTCCAGGTGTGCTGCACACCTCAGCCTCCAGGTGTGCTGCACACCTCAGCCTCCAGGTGTGCTGCAGACCTCAGCCTCCAGGTGTGCTGCACACCTCAGCCTCCAGGTGTGCTGCAGACCTCAGCCTCCAGGTGTGCTGCAGACCTCAGCCTCCAGGTGTGCTGCACACCTCAGCCTCCAGGTGTGCTGCACACCTCAGCCTCCAGGTGTGCTGCAGACCTCAGCCTCCAGGTGTGCTCCTCCGCAGGGCCTGCTGTCCATCCTGCGCAGGCTGAAACAGTCCCCTGACCAGGAGGTGCGGCTGCTGCTGCTGGGGCTGGACAACGCTGGCAAGACCACCCTGCTGAAGCAGCTGGCCTCCGAGGACATCAGCCACATCACCCCCACGCAGGTACACACACATGCAGGTACACACACACATGCAGGTACACACACACCCATCTGAGGTTCAGTACTGTGAGACGTGAGCCTCATCCTGTGTTCCAGGGCTTCAACATCAAGAGCGTTCAGTCTCAGGGCTTCAGGCTGAACGTGTGGGACATCGGAGGACAGAGGAAGATCAGGCCGTACTGGAGGAACTACTTTGAGAACACAGATGTTCTGGTAGGTTCTATCAGGAGGAACTAGAAACCTGATGTTCTGGTAGGAGTGTATGTCACATACATCACAGCAGGATTGAAGCAGTAGGAGTAGATTCTGTCATACTAATGTCTGGTTTGGTTTGGACAGATCTATGTGATCGACAGTTCAGACCGGAAGAGGTTTGAAGAGACCGGTCAGGTGAGTCTCTCTCACACAGGGGAGAGATACAGCTCTCTCTCTCTCTCTCTCTCTCTCTCTCTCTCTCTCTCTCTCTCTCTCTCTCTCTCTCTCTCTCTCTCTCTCTCTCTCTCTCTCTGTCTCTGTCTCTGTCTCTGTCTCTGTCTCTCTCACTCTCTCTCTCTCTTGACCGCCTGCCCTGGTCTGTGTGCAGGAGCTGGTGGAGCTTCTGGAGGAGGAGAAGTTGGGGGCGGTGCCTCTGTTGATCTTTGCTAACAAGCAGGACCTGCTGACGGCCGCGCCGGCGTCCGAGCTGGCCGAGGGGCTGAACCTCCACACCATCAGAGACAGAGTCTGGCAGATTCAGGCCTGCTCTGCTGTCTCCACGGAGGGGTTGCAGGTACACACACACACACATACACACACACACAAATACACACACACACATACACACACACACTTGTCAGATATACATGATGTGACCCCTGGTTTGGCCACTCCCCCAGGACGGCATGACGTGGGTGTGTAAGAACATCTCAGTCAGGAAGAAATAACCTTGACAGCAGGAGCAGCTCATCTGACCTCCCACCAGCAGGGGGCGGCAGAGCGCTGAGTCCTGCTGAGCTACACTCCTGCCCTCGCTGGTTTACACTACCACATCCTGGTGACCAGATCCTGGACCAGTTGCATGTAGGTGTAAGGTATTGTCATGTAATTGGGCCTAAACTATATCGCTTGGTAACGTACGAAAAGTCAACAATGTTTATTATGTTATGACTGTTCCGTTAGCATGTTGTTATGGCCAGTGTTGCATTTCTGCTACATGAATTGTACATACTGTATATAAACAGATCTATAATTTCATTTGAGTTTGTTTTTTCCAGAAGGTTATGTCATGTACTTGATGAAAGTGGTAATAGGGGTTTAAAGCCTTGAGCATCAGAACATTGTTGTTTTTCCAAGAATAAACAACTAATTAGATACTGTGTGTGATGGAATAATTCAGTCGTTACAGTCGATTCATAATAATAAAGTGTGAATTTAGCAGATACTTTCAACCCATGTGGCCCACAGGGGGGATTTCAACCTGTCATCTCTTCATCTGCAGCAGAGACGGGAAGTAACAAAATACAAATACCTGCACCTTTTTTCATTTCCTGGCTATCACGCCCAACAAATGTAAGCTAAAAATTCACGAGCACGACACTTGAGAATGATCCAATCACAGTCCCTCCTCACAAGCCTCACATAAAGTAAATGCGCCAATTAGCAAACAGGTAGTAGTAATGGCTACTTTTTACCCCATACTTAACCCTCGTGCTGCCTTCGGGTCACATGACCCAAAGGTTCATAACGAACCATCGTTGTGTTTACCCAATTTTACCCAATACAAAAACAAATACAAATTATTTTCTTTTAACCATTCCAATGTGGGGGGTCTGAGACAGCCCGACAGTTAAAAGAAAATGCTTCACTTTGTTTTTGTATGAGGTAAATTTGTCACAATACGACGGTGGGTCACAATGACTGATGGGTCAGAATGACAACACAAGGGTTAAAACCTGTTTACGCTCCTGTTTCGCCCGCGAGACAAAAATGCTGCCTCCCCCTCCCTCAGTTACGACGCACTAAATTCTAACAAATATATTTTTTAGACGCTACACATGTTATACATCGTTGGAAAGCTACGATTCTTGTGCTTCCATTGAAATAAACCAATTCAAGATCAAGTAGCAATAGCAAGCAAAGTGAACGTCTTTTTCCAGTGAACATTCCTTCAACAATGCCAAAGAAAAAAGTTGTACTCACCCTAAGTTGTTCAAATAGGTCCAGGTGTGCAAATCATGCCATCAAAACTTGATCTGCATAAGTCCCAAGGGTTCAAAGTATCTAACCATGTAAAGTAATTCGTCCAAATACAATGTTTTACGTTCATGAATAGCCATTATCCTTTGTTTCATTATGCAAGTTAGCCGACGGAAGAAACAACTTGTTCACATAAAAGTGTTATTTTCTCCGGTTAGCAACGGAGTATTTACAATATGAAGGTATCAAAATGTCCGTTGAACCCTCCCCTTTTGATTGACACCTTGTTCGACCCAATAGGAGCTTCCATGCCCCGTTGACAGCCCTCTAAAGCCAACTAGGTCTGTGCGTCCTGCCCCCCCCCGCCCCCCCCCCCCCCCCCCCCCCCCCCCACACACACACTCGTTCTAAACAAATTTCTCGAACTGGCTTCGACTGGCTCTGAAATTAGCTCGTTAGCCTTGTAGCTGACAGCTAGCTGAAAATGCCAATACCTCATTTGTATGCGTCTGTGGAGCCTTCAAAATAACAGTCGATTGCGCAATATGGTTGACAGAATCAGTGTTCTTTGTGCGCCAATCCTTGGAATCAGATAAAGCACTCCAATGTGTTCATGCTTCAATTTTTGTGTTTCAGTATTACTAATTAGGGATTTAGCTATTATATATGATAGTTCTAAGTACCACCTTTCATTAGAGATAACAATTATGAAAAATAATACCTTTTTATTTGACCTTGACCTTGGTTACAAAGGGTCATTTTGGAGTCTCCAAAAGACCCTTTTAGAAAATTCCTGGATGTACTCTTATAAAAACATGTGTCAAATATGAATATATTGTGGTATTATGTTTGACTTTTGATTTGAATTGGGTAAGGCTTCAACCTGTGGTCCAATTTAGTCTTCCAGATAATACCTACCACCTCTAGGCCTCTTCAGGCCTCTGTTTTCAAAACAAAATCTAGGCGGAAATAGAAATTTTCACTTTCCTTGTGTTCAAGCTTCTATTACTCAACACTAGAAGGACTGACAGGGGTCCTGACAACAGGGGACATAACTTCAGAGTGTCAGCTTTCAAAAGAGATCATTTACATGCATGTACTCCAAATGGTTCAAGAACAGCTTCCAATTTACTTTGGGTATGCTGTTTAGGCGTTTTCAGGCAAATTTAACAGGAACATGAAAAGGTTGCCCACACTTATTTCCTTTAACTTGAGTGAAAAAGTGTAGTCAGTACTTCAACTTTTATCAGTCTTTTTAAACATGAGTATCTGTACTTCTACCTGAGTGAAGGATGTGTGTACTTCTACTTGAGTGAAGGATGTGTGTACTTCTACCTGAGTGAAGGATGTGTGTACTTCTACCTGAGTGAAGGATGTGTGGACTTCTACCTGAGTGAAGGATGTATGTACTTCTACCTGAGTGAAGGATGTGTGTACTTCTACCTGAGTGAAGGATGTGTGTACTTCTACCTGAGTGAAGGATGTCTGTACTTCTACTTGAGTGACGGATGTGTGTACTTCTACTTGAGTGACGGATGTGTGTACTTCTACTTGAGTGAAGGATGTCTGTACTTCTACTTGAGTGACGGATGTGTGGACTTCTACTTGAGTGAAGGATGTCTGTACTTTTGCCACCTCTGGTCTGCAGTCAGCTGAGCTACACCCAACTCAACAGAGAATGATCGAGCAGAAAAAAATGAAGGCTGGGATGCACTTTTCCCATCTCAAAGCTAGAGGGCGTCGTTTATCCATGGGTGGAAAAACTCAAGATCTGCTCTCCTGTTCTCTTCCTGTCGTCTTCCTGTCGTCTTCCTGTCGTCTTCCTGTCGTCTTCCTGTCTTCTTCCTGTCTACTTCCTGTCCTCTTCCTGTCTCCTTCATGTCTTCTTCCTGTCTACTTCCTGTCTTCTTCCTGTCTACTTCCTGTCTTCTTCCTGTCTACTTCCTGTCCTCTTCCTGTCTCCTTCATGTCCTCTTCCTCATTCCAACAGCAGCAGCCTCTGACTGATAACAGCAACAAGAACAGGTTCATCATCAGACTTCAGTTTATTCAGATGTCAACAACTTGCCAAACATGGTGCTTCTGTTTTCAGGCTCAAAAAATATTATAAAGCATACTTACAAAGTAATAAGTACAAACATGCTTACAAATATTAAAGTTGTTAATAAGTATGAGATTATATAAAATCAGTACATTATCAGTACACTTACTATTACATATAATTTCAATAAAATGTCATAAGTAAAATATTGAGCTCTCATTTAATACATTTAAAAGTAGATTTACGTTAACCCTTTTTCAACTTATTAAAAAGTATCTTTCCAAACAACAACCCTGTATCTGTGTGTGATCATGAACAGGTGTGACGTTAACACAACTTTATTAGTGTAAAGGAAGTTGAAAACATTTCAAGCTTTGTAACATATAAATATAATATATCTCGCTTCAGCAAGAGGATCTGCCTTGTGCGTTAGAAGCACTCTACCATGAATGTAATCACTTTGGAATATCACAGTCATAATCTCTGAGTTTCACCTCGTAGAACTACTCGCGTTTTCTGCCTCGCTGTCCTTTCCTCAGTAAAACAAATACCACGAAGCTGAACTCAGCAGCCGATGTCCACAGTCTCTCCACACTTCTCTCCAGCCAATGCAATAAATCACATAGAATACCTCAACCATTCAATTATCCAACTTCTCACCTTGTTCACCATGATTTACCGAGAGTCAACTGCAATTTTTTTCCCCGCCACCTCCTATTTTGCCTTTACCGGGTCCATGCTAATCGGACCAGGCTGACTGCTTCACTGTACTCCACACAGCATTTACATACTGCCCCTTCCCCCAGCTCTAATAGATCTCCAATACAATTTGCATTTATATAGCCCTCTTCATAGCAACATGATCTGGGTGCTTCGCCTTGATAAAGCCCCAGCGCTCTGTGAGTCCTGAGTGTGGTGGTGGCTCCTCGGCCCAGCTCCTCAGCGCAGCTCCTCAGCCCTGCTCCCCAGCCCTGCTCCTCGGCCCAGCTCCCCAGCCCTGCTCCTTAGCCCTGCTCCTCAGCCCTGCTCCCCAGCCCTGCTCCCCAGCCCTGCTCCCCGGCCCTGCTCCTCGGCCCAGCTCCCCAGCCCTGCTCCCCAGCCCTGCTCCCCAGCCCTGCTCCCCGGCCCTGCTCCTCGGCCCAGCTCCCCAGCCCTGCTCCCCAGCCCTGCTCCCCAGCCCTGCTCCTCAGCCCTGCTCCCCAGCCCTGCTACCCAGCCCTGCTCCTCAGCCCTGCTCCCCAGCCCTGCTCCTTAGCCCTGCTCCCCAGCCCAGCTCCTCAGCCCTGCTCCTCAGCCCTGCTCCCCAGCCCAGCTCCTCAGCCCTGCTCCCCAGGTAAGCGCGGCTGCTCTAACAGGACCAGGTGAGCAGACGCAGCAGGGACACCTGAAGGTGACTCCAGCTGTGTCCAGGGTCACAGCTTCACAGGAGATACC